>NC_084627.1:40543741-40663741 GCF_033978795.1 Nerophis ophidion | reverse complement strand
CTATTGCAACATAACTATCATGTTGCACTTTTTTTGCAAAGTAGGCGTGTCCTCTGCAATTAGGTTTTGGGGTAGATTTGTAATAAAAAAAGATTTATAAAAAAAGTGCACTTAAAGTTCCTGCAATTTATATTTTTTTAAATTCAGTAGAAAATGTAAATCAATTAAAAATATATATATATTTTTTTTCAATGTTGGATTCCATGTATACATCTTTTGAACAGTACCTTAATTCATTATTCTTTTAAAATAATGATAATTATAATCAAACTTTTTTCTAACAACCAATCCATTTTTATAATTTAATCCACAATACACAAAATTGTATATATTCTTTACTAATGGTGCCACAATGAAGGCTTGGATACTTTGCTAGTTGTGTGTGGCTGCAGACTAATAATATAGGAGGTAATCCACTGCTATCATAGAAGCAGATTAGCCAGAACTGGACAGACAGGAGCTTTATAAGCATTATGACCATGAACATGCTGCCTTGGTCTGCTGACTCAGTGTTTCTGTTTATGTCCTACAAAAGAAATGAAATAAACATTCAAAATAATTATTATAACCGAATACAAAAAAATGTTCTATCAAAACCGTCCGAATGAATAAAAATGGAAAAGACAGAGGTATTACTAAACCTCATCATATTATTAATAAAAACTCTTTTAAACCGTTCAATGATTTAGTACAGGGGTAGGGAACCTATGGCTCTAGAGCCAGATCTGGTTCTCGGATAAATCTGAGCTGACGTTGCTTAAAACGATAAGTAATGAATAATTCCACTTGCAATCACAGTGTTAAAAATAATGTTAAAAATATAAAACATTCTCATGCATTTTTAATCCATCCGTTTTCTACCGCACCTGTTCAAGAAGTTGCGTTAATGGTAAGAAGTTATTTATTTATTATTGGTTAGTGTGGGGCTTGCCCTCCTGGGGGTTCTTCGGACCACCAAGCACCGACATCAGAGCCTGTTTCAGGGTTACAATATTGTTTTATTCTTCAATAAGTCTCTCAGTTGCTTTCCAGTAATTTTATTTCCAGCCCCAACCCCTTCTCTCTTCCTTGCTGCTGCTTATAACAGAGCGACAGGTGATTAGATAACAAGGCCCAGGTGGGCCGTCTACGCACCTGTCGCTGATTTTGAAGCCGGTCCTGGCACACCCCAGTTCGCTGCAGGCCCGCAGGCCACGCCCCCTCCACAGTTAGCTTCAGATTAACAATGTTATTACAAAGAATAAGAGATCTATTATACTCTAGAAATGTTGGTCTTACTTAAAAATGCACGTGTTTAGTTGTGTTCAGTGTTAAAAAAAGATATTATATGGCTCGTATGGAAATATATTTTAAAATATTTGGCTTTTTGGCTCTCTCAGCCAAAAAGGTTCCCGACCCCTGATTTAGTAGATCAATATATTGTACCCAGAAATCATTTTTTAAATTGTATCTCTTTAAAACATGCTGTAAATAAATGCATATCCTCTGAGAGTATGTCTTAAAAGGCCTACCGAAATGAGATGTTCTTATTTAATCGTGGATAGCAGGTCCATTCCATGTGTCGTACTTGATCATTTCGCGATATTGCCATATTTTTGCTGAAAGGATTTAGTAGAGAACATCGACGATAAAGTTCGCAACTTTTGGTGCTGATAAAAAAGCCTTGCCTGTACCGGAAGTAGCAGACGATGACATCACCGGTGTGAGGGCTCCTCAAGTCCTCACATTGTTTATAATGGGAGCCTCCAGCAGCAAGAGATATTCAAAACGAGAAAACGACATTTTCCCCATTAATTTGAGCGAGGATGAACGATTTGTGGATGATGATATTGATAGTGAAGGACTAGAAAAAAAAAAGGGGATTGCATTGGGACAGATTCAGATGTTTTTAGACACATTTACTAGGATAATTCTGGGAAATCCCTTATATTTCTATTGTGTTGATAGTGTTTTAGTGAGTTGAATAGTACCTGATAGTCGGAGGGGTGTGTCCACGGGTGTGTTGACGCCAGTGTCTGAGGGAAGTCACGGCAGATCTCCGGTAAGAGGCGACTTCTTAACACAATTTTCTCACCGAAACCTGCCGGTTGAAAAGTGGTCGGGATCCATGTTCGCTCGACCGCTCTGATCCATAGTGAAGCTTCACCTCCGGGAATTTTAAACAAGGAATCACCGTGTGTTTGTGTGGCTAAAGGCTAAAAGCTTCCCAACTCCATCTTTCTACTTTGACTCCTCCATTATTAATTGAACAAATTGCAAAAGATTCAGCAACAAAGATGTCCAGAATACTGTGTAATTGCGCGATGAAAAGAGACGACTTTTAGCCGCAAATGGTGCTGCGCTAATATTTTCTGACAGTCCGTGACATCACGCGACGTTTTCAACGAAAAAACTCAGCGGGAAATTTAAAATTGCAATTTAGTGAACTAAAAAGGCCGTATTGGCATGTGTTGCAATGTTAGAATTTCATCATTGATGTATAAACTATCAGACTGCGTGGTCGGTAGTAGTGGGTTTCAGTAGGCCTTTAAATAGTCTTGAACTGGAAGATTCACTTTTTAATCAAAATACATTTAAGAAATTAATTAAACTATTTTATGGAATGATAAATGAACACCACACTAGAAATGCAAATGAATGCATGTGTTCGGAAATGGATGATGGACTTAAACATTTTAGGTGGGGCAAAAAAGTATTTAGTCAGCCACCGATTGTGCAAGTTCTCCCACTTAAAATAATGACAGAGGTCTGTAATTTTCATCATAGGTACACTTCAACTGGGAGAGACAGAATGTGAAAAAAAAAATCCAGGAATTCACATTGTATGAATTTTAAAGAATTTATTCGTAAATTATGGTGGAAAATAAGTATTTGGTCAACCACTCAAAGCTCTCACTGATGAAAGGAGGTTTTGGCTCAAAATCTCACGATACATAATCCCATTCATTCTTTCCTTAACACGGATCAATTGTCCTGTCCCCTTAGCAGAAAAACAGCCCCAAAGCATGATGTTTGCACCCCCATGCTTCACAGTAGGTGTGGTGTTCTTGGGATGCAACTCAGTATTCTTCTTCCTCCAAACACGACGAGTTGAGTTTATATCAAAAAGTTCTATTTTGGTTTCATCTGACCACATGACATTCTTCCAATCCTCTGCTGTATCATCCATGTATCCATTTTGGTATAAACTCAACTCGTCGTGTTTGGAGGAAGAAGAATAATGGGTAGCATCTAGCCCGTAAGGACCAGATGGGTCGCCCGCTGGCCTGTTCTAAAAATAGCTCAAATAGCAGCACTTACCAGTGAGCTGCCTCTATTTTTAAAATTGTATTTATTTACTAGCAAGCTGGTCTGGCTTTGCTCGACATTTTTAATTCTAAGAGAGACAAAACTCAAATAGAATTTGAAAATACAAGAAAATATCAGTCTTGACTTGTTTAAATAAATTCATTTATTTTTTTACTTTGCTTCTTTTAACTTTCAGAAAGACAATTTAAGAGAAAAAATACTACCGTAAAAATGATTTTAGGATTTTTAAACACATATACCTTTTTACCTTTTAAATTCCTTCCTCTTCTTTCCTGACAATTTCAATCAATGATCAAGTAATTTTTTTTTTTTTAATAATAAATACATGTTGACTTAATTCTTAATTTTAGCTTCTGTTTTTTCGACAAAGATTATTTGTGAAATATTTCTTCAAACTTATTATGGTTAAAGTTCCCCAAAAATATTCTGGCAAATGTAGAAAATCTTTAGAATCAAATTTTAATCTTATTTCAAAGTCTTTTGAATTTCTTCTAAGATTTTTGTTCTGGAAAATTTATAAGAAATAATGATTTGTCTTTGTTAGAAATATAGCTTGGTCCAATTTGTTATATAATCCAACAAAGTGCAGATTGGATTTTAACCTATTTAAAACATGTCATCAAAATTCTAAAATTAATCTTAATCAGGAAAAATTACTAATGATGTTCCATAAAATATTTTTTAATTTTTTCAAAAAGATTCAAATTAGCTAGTTTTTCTCAAATTTTTCCGGTTGAATTTTGAATCTTAAAGAGTCGAAATTGAAGATAAACTATGTTTCAAAATCAAATTTTCATTGTTTTCCTGTTTTCTCCTCTTTTAAACCGTTCAAATAAGTGTTTTTTTCATCAATTATTCTCTACGAAAAACCTTCCGTAAAAAGAAAAAAAACGTACGACGGAATGACAGACAGAAATACCCATTTTATTTATATATATATATATATATATATATATATATATATATATATATATATATATATATATATATATATATATATAATAAATGTACGACGGAATGACTGACAGAAATACCAATTTTTTAAAATATATATAGATTTATTTATTAAAGCTAAATTGAGCAAATTGGCTATTTCTGGCAATTTATTTAAGTGTGTATCAAACTGGTAGCCCTTTGCATTAATCAGTACCCAAGAAGTAGCTCTTGGTTTTTAAAAAGGTTGGTGCTCTAGATCAACATTAGGTCCATCTGTCAATATAATGATTTTCAAGAGTTAAGTTGTATGCTCTTTTTGTCAAAGAAAACCCTGTTTTTTGATAGAAAAAACCACAAAATATGCAATATTATCACCCAATATTTTTTTTCAAGTGGAATATTTGAGATTACATAATCATTGGAGCCTTAAAAAAGTCAATAATTAATAACACCATTGATTTTAGTTCATCATTATTTTTTGAGCAATGCCACTTAAAAACAAATCACACTAAAATTATTGGGGATCCAAAAGGCTCCTACTCATTAAAGTGTTAAAAAATTAATAATACTTTTTTTTTTACCGTTTACTTTTAACACAATCTCGAGATCAACTTCAGATCTATCCTTCAATTATAAGTTTTATTGTTGTTTATGTTTTTTGTTTGTTAATTTTAGGCCCTTCTTTAAAAAAACAGCTCAGTTTTTTATATGGCAAACACAAAATATGCAACATTTTTCCCCAAAAATATCTCAAAGTGGAAAATTTAACGTGACGTAATCGGAGCCTTAAATAGGTCAATAATTCTTAATGACATTGATTTTGATTCATTATTATTTTTTAAAGAAAGAAACAGCCTGCATGGCAGCTTTGTGTTATTAGAGTAAACATTGCAAAATTTTCTCTTTACATTTCACCCGTTTGCTCCTTTATATCACTTTTACGTTTTAAACTTTTTTAAATCGTATTTTTATAATGTGCCGTGGGGCCGTTAAAAAATGACCTGCGGGCCGCACTTTGGACACCTTTTCCCTAATCCTAATCAGATCTGGGTGTTATTATCTTTCTAAAGACACAAAGTGGTCAGCTCTTCCGTTTTCTAACCCGGAAATAAAGCCATCTTCTGCTAAAAGTGCAACATGTTGTCATTTGGGTCAGCACTCTGGTCTAATTAGCGTTGGACAATATTTGGGTGACCCGCTTTGGAGTGCATTAGCTGCCATTAATTGAATTTGGATAGCAGGTGTAGAGTGCAAAGCATTGACAGGTGGGTCAATAAAACGCTGGGCTGTGAGCATTAGCAGCCTGATTTGTGCCTGAATAACTAATGACAAAGTGTTAGTATGGGATTGAGCATAGACTTAGTTTGTAAGAAAGATGAGAATGTAATGTTTAATAGGACTCTTGAAGTACAAACCGTTTCCATATTAGTTGGGAAATTGTGTAAAATGTAAATATAAACAGAATACAATGATTTGCAAATAATTTTCAACCCATATTCAGTTGAATGCACTACAAAGACAAGATATTTGATGTTCAAACTCATAAACTTTGTTTTTTTTTGCAAAAAATAATTAATTTAGAATTTCATGGCTGCCACATGTGCCAAAGTAGTTGGGAAAGGGCATGTTCACCACTGTGTTACATCACCTTTTCTTTTAACAACACTCAAACGTTTGGGAATTGAGGAAACTAATTGTTGAAGCTTTGAAAGTGGAATTCTTTCCCATTCTTGTTTTATGTAGAGCTTCAGTCGTTCAACAGTCCGGTGTCTCCATTGTCGTATTTTACGCTTCATAATGCGCCACACATTTTCAATGGGAGACAGGTCTGGACTGCAGGTGGGCCAGAAAAGTACCCGGCAGTCTTTTTTTACAAAGCCACACTGATGTAACACTTGTCTTGCTGAAATAAGCAGGGGCGTCCATGATAACGTTGCTTGGATAACAACATATGTTGCTCCAAAACCTGTATGGACCTTTTAGCATTAATGGTGCCTTCACAGTTACCCATGCCTTGGGCACTAATACACCCCCATACCATCACAGATGCTGGCTTTTGAACTTTGCGCCCAAAACAATCTGAATGGTTATTTTCCTCTTTGTTCTGGAGGACACCACGCCCTCTGTTTCCAAATATAATTTGAAATGTGGACTCATTAGACCACAGATCATCCTTTTCACTTTGCATCAGTCCATCTCAGGTGAGCTCGGGCCCAGCCAAACCGGCGGCGTTTCAGGATAGTGTTGATAAATGGGTTTGGCTTTGCATAGTAGAGTTTTAACTTGCACTTACAGATGTAGCAACCAAATGTAGTTACTGACAATGGTTTTATAAAGTTTTCCTGAGCCCATGTGGTGATATCCTTTACACACTGATGTCGGTTTTTGATGCAGTACCGCCTGAGGGATCAAAGGTCCGTAATATCATCGCTTATGTGCAGTAATTTCTCCAGATTCTCTGAAACTTTTTGATGATTTTACGGACCGTAGATGGTAAAATCCCTAAATTCCTTGCAATAGCTCGTTGAGAAATGTTGTTCTAAAACTGTTCGACAATTTCCTTACAAAGTGGTGACCCTCGCCCCATCCTTGTTTGTGAATTACTTAGCATTTCATGGAAGTTGCTTTTATACCCAATCATGGCACCCACCTGTTCCCAATTAGCCTGCACACCTGTGGGATGTTCCATATAAGTGTTTGATGAGCATTCCTCAACTTTATCAGTATCTATTGCTACTTTTCCCAACTTTTTTGTCACGGGTTGCTGGCATCAAATTATAAAGTTAATGATTATTTGCACAAACAAATGTTTATAGGTTTGAACATCACATATGTTGTCTTTGTAGCATATTCAACTGAATATGGGTTGAAAAGGATTCTTAAATCATCGTATTCCGTTTATATTTACATCTAACACAATTTCCCAACTCATATGAAATTGAGTCCAAAACTGGACTGAATGTGCTCTGTGCTCACTATTCCAGCGTCATTCTTTGGCGACAGCTCCATCCAGCTGCAGACTGTCCAAGCCTCCTCTCAGACGTTGCTCCGTGTGCAGTTTAGAACTTCCAGCCGACAAGGCCTGTTATTTTTGGCAGCGGGGCCTGCAGACTTCTTGCTGTTGGAGGTGACCTCGGGGCGCCTACAGGTGAGTTACAACGTGGGTATGATTCATACATGATGTGTTGACCTTTACTCTCCTGGAGCAAGTTGCACTCAGTTTGGTGTCGGATTGCATGCACACAACCATGAAATAACCTCGCTGACTACATTTCTCAACAAGTTTCCACATGAGGGGCGAACCATTTTAAAATGACAATTCAGTGGGAAATCATATGAAAGGGGTCGTATTAGGATTTTTTTCTACAAACCCCGTTTCCATATGAGTTGGGAAATTGTGTTAAATGTAAATATAAACGGAATACAATGATTTGCAAATCATTTTCAACCCATATTCATTTGAATATGCTACAAAGACAACATATTTGATGTTCAAACTGATAAACATGTTTTTGCAAATAATCATTAACTTTAGAATTTGATGCCAGCAACACGTGACAAAGAAGTTGGGAAAGGTGGCAATAAATACTGATAAAGTTGAGAAATACTCATCAAACACTTATTTGGAACATCCCACAGGTGTGCAGGCTAATTGTGAACAGGTAAGGGCCATGATTGGGTATAAAAGCAGCTTTCATGAAATGCTAAGTAATTCACAAACAAGGATGGGGTGAGGGTCACCACTTTGTAAGCAAATTGTCGAACAGTTTTAGAACAACATTTCTCAACGAGCTATTGCAAGGAATTTAGGGATTTTACCATCTACGGTCCGTAAAATCATCGAAAGGTTCAGAGAATCTGGAGAAATCACTGCACGTAAGTGATGATATTACGGACCTTTGATCCCTCAGGCGGTACTGCATCAAAAACCGACATCAGTGTGTAAAGGATATCACCACATGGGCTCAGGAACACTTCATAAAACCACTGTCAGTAACAACAGTTGGTCGCTACATCTGTAAGTGCAAGTTAAAACTCTGCTATGCAAAGCAAAACCCATTTATCAACAACACCAAGGAACAGCGCTGGCTTCGCTGGGCCCGAGCTCATCTAAGATGGACTGATGCAAAGTGGAAAAGTGTTCTGTGGTCTGACGAGTCCACATTTTGAATTATATTTAGAAACTGTGGTCGTGGTGTCCTCCGGAACAAATAGGAAAATAACCATCCGGATTGTTATAGGCGCAAAGTTCAAAAGCCAGACCTGTGATAGTATGGGGGTGTATTAGTGCCCAAGGCATGGGTAACTTACACATCTGTGAAGGCACCATTAATGCTGAAAGGTCCATACAGGTTTTGGAGCAACATATGTTGTCATCCAAGCAACATTATTATGGACGCCCCTGCTTATTTCAGCAAGACAAGTGTTACAACAGCATGGTTTCATAGTAAAAGAGTGCGGGTAGTTTCCTGGCCCGCCTGCAGTCCAGACCTGTCTCCCATGGCGCATTATGAAGCGTAAAATACGACAGTGGAGACCCCGGACTATTGAACGACTGAAGCTCTACATAAAACAAGAATGGGAAAGAATTCCACTTTCAAAGCTTCAACAATAAGTTTCCTCAGTTCCCAAACATTTATTGAGTGTTGTTAAAAGAAAAGGTGATGTAACACAGTGGTGAACATGCCCTTTCCCAACTACTTTGGCACGTGTTGCAGCCATGAAATTCTAAGTTAATTACTATTTGCAAAAAAAATAAATACAGTTTATGAGTTTGAACATCAAATATCTTGTCTTTGTAGTGCATTCAACTGAATATGGGTTGAAAAGAATTTGCGAATCATTGTATTCCGTTTATATTTACATCTAACACAATTTCCCAACTCATATGGAAACGGGGTTTGTAATAATAATTAGTACTATCAACATGTCTTTTACGGCATTTTAAAATTTCAAGATGTTTGAGCACTCATAATGTTAAGACCTGGGTTTATGGCATGTGGTTTTTAGAAAATGAAATACTAAATATTAACTCATCAGCAGCAAGACCTTGAAGCCCTGACAGGGCAAGTTTCCTTCTAATCATACAGTTCATTCTATGATGACATTTAGAAGATAAGGTAGTTGCTCATGGGCATTGTCTTCATTTCTCACCAGTCCTTTTTGCAACCTCTTCCCCTTAAGGTCCGTGTGGACCTTGGCTCAGGCGAGCATACTCTGCGCTCAGAAAGGGACATCAACCTCAGTGACCTCGCATGGCATTCTGTAGAAGTCACTCACACGCATCATCATGTCTCCATAACCGTGGACCGAAGCTCTCACTCTAGGATTGTGATACCAGGACCTGATCCGGAGCTCAGTGTAGATGCCCTTTTTGTTGGTGGGGCATCAGGACTTAATTTTCCACACATTCTCAACATCTCTGCCGGGTTTAGAGGTTGTTTAGATGAAGTTATCCTCAATGAACTCAACCTGCTGTCTAGCCTGAAGTCTTTTCCTGGGTACAAGAAGGTCCATGAGGTGTCTTTGGGGTGTAGTGAGTTGTTTTCAGCTACAGAAGCCGATGTGGCCCATTTTTTCAGCTCCAAAGCATTCATCTCTCTTTCCCCGTGGGACCCGCAACAAAAAGGGATGTTTGAATGTGAACTGCACCCCTCTGGGAGAGAAGCCGATGGTATAGTCCTGTACAGCTCTGGTATTCTGGGAGGTGTTTTGCTAGAGATTAAAGGTGGTCACCTGGTGGCAACGGTTGGAACCGTGCAAGGGAATAAGACTGAGTTGCATTCCCGCACGCACCTCTACAGCAAGCTCACATGGTATCCCATTCAGTTCCAACTACTACCCCATACTGTCCAGCTGAGGGTAGGTGAAGAGTTGCTCCAGGCCAGTCTAGGGTTGCGGAGCATCCATCTTGAAGGACCACTCTTTCTGGGGGGCACGAATGAACAAGCATGGAGAGAAGCAAAGCAAACAGGATTGATATCTTCCGATACTCAGCTGCAAACCATTGAGAGCAGAAGCTCTTTCCGAGGCTGCCTAAGAGAAATCAAAGTAAACACCCAAAGAACTGGACTCCCTCATGCTGTTGTCTCCAAAGATATCAGCCTGGGGTGCAAGGTGGGCCAACATTCAGAGACCATGTCTACAACCAGATCGATATATGTTCACGAGTTTGACATAACGACAGCCCACGGGATAAGTGATAACAATGACTCCAACCTCCTATTCTTGAGAAGGCTGGAGGTAGAAGAAGGAAGTCGGGCACCATTGGAACCAAAACATATTAAGGTACTTATTCATGATTCTCATCAAGTCATTATCACATTTACAGGCAATGTGTCTAATTTCCCAGGTGAATGTTGATCTACCAAAGTTAGGCTTGCATCCATCTGAGTTCATGTTCCGCATTGAAGAGCAGCCAGTCCAGGGTCACCTGCATCTCGATCCTAGCCCTGAGCCTAAAGTGAGGATGACCCCAACCGGAGCAGAGGAGAGGCACCTGGCTTTTAGCATGCTTGACCTCTGGCAAGGCCGGGTCTCGTACGTTCACAGCGGCTCAGAGGGTCACCATGACTACTTCATGTTCTCCATCTACTCCGGTTACAAGGAACTTCCTCTGTCGTTGACTGACCGTCATCATTTGTACCGTTTTGACATCAGCATTAGTCCTGTTAATGATGCGCCCGTGCTCAGCCTGCCACAGGGAAATGTTTTTACTTTACTCCAAAAGTCCAAACGACTGGTAGGTTCTAACAGATTGCTGGATGGGTTTTTACTAAACCAGTTCCTAATTTCGAATGAAAACATGAAGTGTATCACCAATGTTTACAGTTTACGACAGATGTCCTGAGAGTGTCAGACCCTGATAGCAGCCAGTCTGACTTGGTGTTTAGCGCCATGGGAAACTTGAACAATGAGGCTGGACACCTTGAACACAAAGATCAGCCCGGCAGGTCGGTGTGAATGCTTGTGAGACGTTTCTTTTTATTTAGGTAATTGAACTTTATAGAGTATTACCTTGCACATTGACTAAAGTTAGCTGAGATAGGCTATGTTGAACCTGTTGAGTTTTGTTGCAGTCGTGATTGACAGTCTACTTTTGCACAAATTTTGTAAACATTAGAATTATGCAAACATAAAAATGATGTGTAATATTTGTGGGCGTGTTGTGTGTGATCTACAAACCCCGTTTCCATATGAGTTGGGAAAATGTGTTGGATGTAAATATAAACGGAATACAATGATTTGCAAATCCTTTTCAACCCATATTCAATTGAATGCACTCCAAAAACAAGATATTTGATGTATAAACTCATAAAAAATTTTTTTTGCAAATAATAATTAACTTAGAATTTCATGGCTGCAACACATGCCAAAGTAGTTGGGAAAGGGCATGTTCACCACTGTGTTACATCACCTTGTCTTTTAACAACACTCAATAAACGTTTGGGAACTGAGGAAACTAATTGTTGAAGCTTTGAAAGTGGAATTCTTTCCCATTCTTGTTTTATGTAGATTTTTAGTCATATTTTACGCTTCATACATTTTCGATGGGAGATAGGTCTGGACTGCAGGCGGGCCAGGAAAGTACACAAACTCTTTTACTACGAAGCCACGCTGTTGTAACAAGTGCTGAATGTGGCTTGGCATTGTCTTGCTGAAATATGCAGGTGCGTCCATGAAAAAGACGGCGCTTAGATGGCAGCATATGTTGTTCCAAAACCTGAATGTACCTTTCAGCATTAATGGTGCCTTCACAGATGTGTAAGTTACCCATGCCTTGGGGACTAATGCACCCCCATACCATCACAAATGCTGGCTTTTGAACTTTGCTTTAGATGGTTCGCTTCCCCTTTGGTCCGGATGACACCATGTCGAATATTTCCAAAAACAATTTGAAATGTGGACTCGTCAGACCACAGAACACTTTTCCACTTTGCATCAGTCCATCTAAGATGATCTCGGGCCCAGAGAAGCCGGAGGCGTTTCTGGATGTTGTTGATAAATGGCTTTCGCTTTGCATAGTAGTGCTTTAACTTGCACTTACAGATGTAGCGACAAACTGTATTTAGTGACAGTGGTTTTCTGAAGAGTTCCTGAGCCCATGTGGTGATATTCTTCAGAGATTGATGTCGGTTTTTGATACAGTGCCGTCTGAGGGATCGAAGGTCACGGTCATTCAATGTTGGTTTACGGACATGCCGCTTACATGGAGTGATATCTCCAGATTCTCTGAACCTTTTGATGATATTATGGACCGTAGATGTTGAAATCCCTACATTTCTTGCAATTGCACTTTGAGAAACGTTGTTCTTAAACTGTTTGACTATTTGCTCACGCAGTTGTGGACAAAGGGGTGTACCTCGCCTCATCGTTTCTTGTGAAAAACTGAGCATTTCTTGGGAAGCTGTTTTTATACCCAATCATGGCACCCACCTGTTCCCAATTAGCCTGCACACCTGTGGGATGTTCCAAATAAGTGTTTGATGAGCATTCCTCAACTTTATCTGTATGTATTGCCACCTTTCCCAACATCTTTGGGACGTGTTGCTGGCATCAAATTCCAATGATTATTTGCAACAACAACAAAAATGATCAGTTTGAACATCAAATATGTTGTCTTTGTAGCATATTCAACTGAATATGGGTTGAAAATGATTTGCAAATCATTGTATTCCGTTTATATTTACATCTAACACAATTTCCCAACTCCTCTCTGAGCTGCTACCTTACCGTGGTAGAGGAGTTTGCGTGTCCCAATGATCCTAGGAGCTATGTTGTCTGGGGGTTTTCATGCCCCCTGGTAGGGTCTCCCAAGACAAACAGGTCCTAGGTGAGTGATCAGACAAAGAGCAGCTCAAAGACTTCTATGGAATTACAACGAAATGAACCCAGATTTCCCTCGCCCGGACGTGGGTCACCGGGGCCCCGCTCCGGAGCCAGGCCCGGAGTTGGGGCACGATGGCGAGCGCCTGGTGGTCGGGCCTGTTCCCATGGGGCCCGGCCGGGCACAGCCCGAAGAGGCAACGTGGGTCATCCCTCAAATGGGCTCACCACTCATAGGAGGGGCCATAGAGGTCGGGTGCATTGTGAGCTGGGCGGCAGCCGAAGGCAGGGCACTTGGCGGTCCGATCCTCGGCTACAGAAGCTAGCTCTTGGGACGTGGAACGTCACCTCACTGGGGGGGAAGGAGCCTGAGCTAGTGCGCGAGGTAGAGAAGTTCCGGCTGGATATAGTCGGACTCACCTCGACGCACAGCAAGGGCTCTGGAACCAGTTCTCTCGAGAGGGACTGGACCCTCTTCCACTCTGGCGTTGCCGGCAGTGAGAGGCGACGGGCTGGGGTGGCAATTCTGGTTGCCCCCCGGCTCAAAGCCTGTACTTTTGAGTTCAACCCAGTGGACGAGAGGGTAGCTTCCCTTCGCCTTCGGGCGGGGGGACGGGTCCTGACTGTTGTTTGTGCTTACGCACCAAACAGCAGTTCAGAATACCCACCCTTTTTGGGTACACTCGAGGGAGTACTGGAAAGTGCTCCTCCGGGTGATTCTCTTGTCCTACTGGGAGACTTCAACGCTCATGTTGGCAACGACAGTGAAACCTGGAGAGGCGTGATTGGGAAGAATGGTCGCCCGGATCTAAACCCGAGTGGTGTTTTGTTATTGGACTTTTGTGCTCGTCACAGTTTGTCGATAACAAACACCATGTTCAAACATAAGGGTGTCCATATGTGCACTTGGCACCAGGACACCCTAGGCCGCAGTTCCATGATCGACTTTGTAGTTGTGTCATCGGATTTGCGGCCTTATGTTTTGGACACTCGGGTGAAGAGAGGGGCGGAGCTTTCTACCGATCACCACCTGGTGGTGAGTTGGCTGCGATGGTGGGGGAGGATGCCGGACAGACCTGGCAGGCCCAAGCGCATTGTGAGGGTCTGCTGGGAACGTCTGGCAGAGTCTCCTGTCAGAGAGAGTTTCAATTCACACCTCCGGGAGAACTTTGAACATGTCACGAGGGAGGTGCGGGACATTGAGTCCGAGTGGACCATGTTCCGAACCTCTATTGTCGAGGCGGCTGATTGGAGCTGTGGCCGCAAGGTTGTTGGTGCCTGTCGTGGCGGTAATCCCAGAACCCGTTGGTGGACACCAGCAGTGAGGGATGCCGTCAAGCTGAAGAAGGAGTCCTATCGGGTTCTTTTGGCTCATAGGACTCCGGAGGCAGTGGACGGGTACCGACGGGCCAAGCGGTGTGCAGCTTTAGCGGTCGCGGAGGCAAAAACTCGGACATGGGAAGAGTTCGGGGAAGCCATGGAAAACGACTTCCGGACGGCTTCGAAGCGATTCTGGACCACCATACGGCGCCTCAGGAAGGGGAAGCAGTGCACTATCAACACCGTGTATGGTGCGGATGGTGTTCTGCTGACTTCGACTGCGGATGTTGTGGATCGGTGGAGGGAATACTTCGAAGACCTCCTCAATCCCACCAACACGTCTTTCTTTGAGGAAGCGGTGCCTGGGGAATCTGTAGTGGACTCTCCTATTTCTGGGGCTGAGGTCGCTGAGGTAGTTAAAAAGCTCCTCGGCGGCAAGGCCCCGGGGGTGGATGAGATCCGCCCGGAGTTCCTTAAGGCTCTGGATGCTGTGGGGCTGTCTTGGTTGACAAGACTCTGCAGCATCGCGTGGACATCGGGGGCGGTACCTCTGGATTGGCAGACCGGGGTGGTGGTCCCTCTCTTTAAGAAGGGGGACCGGAGGGTGTGTTCCAACTATCGTGGGATCACACTCCTCAGCCTTCCCGGTAAGGTTTATTCAGGTGTACTGGAGAGGAGGCTTCGCCGGATAGTCGAACCTCGGATTCAGGAGGAACAGTGTGGTTTTCGTCCTGGTCGTGGAACTGTGGACCAGCTCTATACTCTCGGCAGGGTTCTTGAGGGTGCATGGGAGTTTGCCCAACCAGTCTACATGTGCTTTGTGGACTTGGAGAAGGCATTCGACCGTGTCCCTCGGGAAGTCCTGTGGGGAGTGCTCAGAGAGTATGGGGTATCGGAATGTCTTATTGTGGCGGTCCGTTCCCTGTATGATCAGTGTCAGAGCTTGGTCCGCATTGCTGGCAGTAAGTCGGACACGTTTCCAGTGAAGGTTGGACTCCGCCAAGGCTGTCCTTTGTCACCGATTCTGTTCATAACTTTTATGGACAGAATTTCTAGGCGCAGTCAAGGCATTGAGGGGTTCCGGTTTGGTGGCCACGGGATTAGGTCTCTGCTTTTTGCAGATGATGTAGTCCTGATGGCTTCATCTGGCCGGGATCTTCAGCTCTCACTGGATCGGTTCGCAGCCGAGTGTGAAGCGACCGGAATGAGAATCAGCACCTCCAAGTCCGAGTCCATGGTTCTCGCCCGGAAAAGGGTGGAGTGCCATCTCCGGGTTGGGGAGGAGACCCTGCCCCAAGTGGAGGAGTTCAAGTACCTAGGAGTCTTGTTCACGAGTGGGGGAAGAGTGGATCGTGAGATCGACAGGCGGATCGGTGCGGCGTCTTCAGTAATGCGGACGTTGTATCGATCCGTTGTGGTGAAGAAGGAGCTGAGCCGGAAGGCAAAGCTCTCAATTTACCGGTCGATCTACGTTCCCATCCTCACCTATGGTCATGAGCTTTGGGTCATGACCGAAAGGATAAGATCACGGGTACAAGCGGCCGAAATGAGTTTCCTCCGCCGGGTGGCGGGGCTCTCCCTTAGAGATAGGGTGAGAAGCTCTGCCATCCGGGAGGAGCTCAAAGTAAAGCCGCTGCTCCTCCACATCGAGAGGAGCCAGATGAGGTGGTTCGGGCATCTGGTCAGGATGCCACCCGAACGCCTCCCTAGGGATGTGTTTAGGGCACGTCCAGCTGGTAGGAGGCCACGGGGAAGACCCAGGACACGTTGGAAAGACTATGTCTCCCGGCTGGCCTGGGAACGCCTCGGGATCCCCCGGGAAGAGCTAGACGAAGTGGCTGGAGATAGGGAAGTCTGGGCTTCCCTGCTTAGGCTGCTGCCCCCGCGACCCGACCTCGGATAAGCGGAAGATGATGGATGGATGGATGGACAATTTCCCAACTCATTTGGAAACGTGGTTTGTACTATGTATTCAGACCAGTAAATGGATTACGCTCTGTATTCTATTCACTAAAGAGATGCAATCCTCTAGTAGATTAGCTTTACATGTGTTATCAAGTTTGCACATATTTGGATACATGCAATTCATTAGTAGATCAGGTCTTAAATGACACGAATGCATCCTTTCTCCAGGGCCATCAACGTGTTCTCCTTGTATGATCTGAAGGAGGGGAAGATTAACTTTGTCCACACTGGAGTCTCCACGACCAGGTTGGCATTCAGAGTCAGCGATGGGCAGATGGTAAGTCTTGTAGTTCCTAAACTGCACTATACTTTGCCTTGTAGTTATGCCAGGGTTTTTCTCGGGTGAGGTGGACTAGAAGTGTCCACCAGCTTTATGGTGCCTTCCATTTTTCCATTTATTCCTAGTCAGAAGTTTCCACTGGAATGCCCCCTAAGGCAGATTTCCGTCTCGGAAAGTGGGAGTCCTAATTGCCCACAAATTGGCTTACAAAACCAATCAATGTTTACTTATATAGCCCTAAATCACTAGTGTCTCAAAGGGCTGCACAAACCACTACGAGATCCTCGGTAGGCCCACATAAGGGCAAGGAAAACTCACACCCAGTGGGACATCGGTGACAATAATGACCCAGTGGGACGTCGGTGACAATGATGACTATGAGAACCTTGGAGAGGAGGAAAGCAATGGATGTCGAGCGGGTCTAACATGATACTGTGAAAGTTCAATCCATAATGGATCCAACACAGTCGCGAGAGTCCAGTCCAAAGCGGATCCAACACAGCAGCGAGAGTCCCGTTCACAGCGGAGCCAGCAGGAAACCATCCCAAGCGGAGGCGGATCAGCAGCGCAGAGATGTCCCCAGCTGATACACAGGCAAGCAGTACATGGCCACCGGATCCACAAGGGAGAGTGGGACATAGAAGAAAAAGAAAAGAAACGGCAGATCAACTGGTCTAAAAAGGGAGTCTATTTAAAGGCTAGAGTATACAAATGAGTTTTAAGGTGAGACTTAAATGCTTCTACTGTGGTGGCATCTCGAACTGTTACCGGGAGGGCATTCCAGAGTACTGGAGCCCGAAATGAAAAAGCTCTATAGCCTGCAGACTTTTTTTGGGCTTTGGGAATCACTAATAAGCTGCTTGAAATGGCTGCTCTGAGTGTAAAACATATTAGAAGCTTCTCTAATATTCGTTATTAGGACTTCAGACTAGATTTTGTCACACTTGACATCAACCATATACAAACCCCGTTTCCATATGAGTTGGGAAATTGTGTTAGATGTAAATATAAACGGAATACAATGATTTGCAAATCCTTTTCAATCCATATTCAATTGAATGCACCACAAAGACAAGATATTTGATGTTCAAACTCATAAATTTTATTTTTTTTGCAAATAATAATTAACTCAGAATGCCAAAGGAATAAGCGGTAGAAAATGGATGGATGGATGCCAAAGTAGTTGGGAAAGGGCATGTTCACCACTGTGTTACATTTTCTTCAAATGGTGCTGTCTTTGTTAATTTTAACATGATATATTGGTGAAAAACCCAGACCCTCTGAAATGTTTCCTGTCTTTTTCATTGTGGTAAAATCTCATGCCTGAAAGGAGATCCTAACAATGCCAAACTTTGATTTATGCAATACATTTTGTTTCTTTTACTATGTCAGGTCAGCAACCCGGTCATTTTGAGGATACTGGCAGTGGAACTTGAATACAAATTTGTCAACAACACTGCACTGGAGGTGAACCAGGGTGGAGCATCAGTCATCACCATCAATCATCTTGCAGTACAAGTTAACGTTGCTGAACAGCCAATGGATATTCGATATGATGTCACGGAGCTGCCGCAGTACGGTCAACTTCAGCGTTTGCACTCAAGTGGCGAATGGAGACCCACAACTTTCTTCACTCAAAAACTTATTGAAAAAGAACGGATCCGATACCTAAACACTTACCGTGCGATTCAAACTCAGAATGCCACTGACCGGTTGAAATGCAAAGTCAGCGCTGGCTCAATTGCAGCAAAGAAAGAGATTGTTTTTCCCATTGTGGTACGGTGGATCCATTATAAGGTCACAAGAAGCAAAATGGAGGTCAATGGCGTTCTGAAAGTAGTTGTCACTCCAGAGGACCTTCATGTCATCACCAAGGGTGTTAAACTCAATGATAGCGACATATATTTCAAACTTTTAACCAAACCCAAAAAAGGTCAGCTTTTCCTCATTGACAAAGTTCTAAAGATAAACTCAACCTTCAGCCAGAAGAATATAACGGATGGCTTGGTGACGTATGAACTGTTTACCAGACTGCCTGTTGACACAAGAGACATTTGCATCTTCCGGGCCTTCTCCACCATTGCCATCTCAATGAGCCACGACTTCAGAATAAACATTAGAACCGAGTCAACCGACTTCACCGTCCTAAACAACGGCCTTTCAGTTGTGGAAGGAGGGACGAAAATCATCACAAAAAGTATACTATTCACCCACATAGCAAGCAACCGCGATGTCCACTACAGCATTACCGTGCAACCAAGCCACGGTCAAATACGGAGAATCGACATCTCAAACTCGACCTCCATCAACGACAACATTGGGATTTTCACCAATCAGGATATCATTGAGGAAAGGGTGATGTACGTTCATGATGACAGCGAGACGAAGCAAGATTTCTTTCGCTTTCAGATTGTGGTTTACAAACCAACCAGAGCCAGTGGCAAGAATGAGAACAGAAACCCAGTCGAACACACTGTAAACATCTCCATACAACTCATCAACGATCAGCGACCAGTCAGAGTTGTTGACCAAGTATTCCATATGGCCAGAGACGGGCAGAGGTTGGTGACTTTGAATGATCTTTGCTACCGAGATGATGACTCAGACTTTGAGGACGACTGGCTGGTCTACACTAGGAGAGGGATTCCGATGGGGGAGCTGGTCCTAACCAGTGCGCCCGATCACAAACTGTACGAGTTCACACAAAGAGATCTCAAGCAGGTAAATTAATAAATATAAGGACACTGCATATAGAGAATTAGTCATTTATAGTTTTATAGGTTTGTTTAATGTTTCGCAGCATATAATGAACATTTTAAAGGCCTACTGAAACCCACTACTACCGACCACGCCGTACTTGCCAACCTTGAGACCTCCGATTTCGGGAGAAGGGGGGTGGGAGGGCAGGGGGTCGCGTATAATTCACCAACTCGAGTATTTCATATATATGTATATATATATATATATATATATATGAATACTTGACTTTCAGTGAATTCTAGCTATATATATTTATTTTATTATACATATAAATAAAATAAATAGCTGAATTTCCGACGGCACCTATCAAATACACAGTAATAAAAACACAGTTGTTCTACTAACTGTACTGTGCTTGCTGGTTACTAAAAAAAAAAAAAAAACAACACTTACCTTTCACTATTTGAGTAACCTTTGTTCTCCCATTTGCGTATTGGCGAGCGATCTCCGAATCCGGGAACATCCTTCAAGGATTTTTTTTGTAGACATCCGCAAATGAGAACGGGATGTTGCTTCCAGCTATCAGCATAGCCATCTTTGTCTCAGCATAAAATACACCCTCAAGTCTCCATTTTGCGAGGTGGCCCATAATACTGGGTTGTGAACGATGCTGCGCTGACCGTTCATGGCTGAATATCCGTTTGGCCGCCGTGTTCAATGGAGAAGTCTGTTCTACAAAATTTACAGGCAACTTCCCCTTCGAACTCTCCTGGATAAACAGAAATTCTTGTTTCCAATCATTCTGGAACTTGCAAGCGTATTTCTTCATTTTGCTCGTCGACGGTGTAATATATTGGGTTGGAGTCAATAACCAGGCGACATGATGAAGTTAAGTCTCTTTACTGTGGGCTTCAGAACAGACTCTCTAATGCATGTTCCTTGACTGCACTTAAATGTAGAATATATTTACATTCTATTCCATGGCAGTATTGTCCTGTTTGAGAGGGTCACAACATTGGGTCAGGTCTGTCTGTATGGAGCTGGAGGGGGCGTGGCCTCCAGCTCCGCTTGAATTTCGGGAGATTTTCGGGAGAAAATTTGTCCCTGGAGGTTTTTGGGAGAGGCGCTGAATTTCGTGAGTCTCACGGAAAATCTGGGTGGGTTGGCAAGTATGGAACACGCAGTCCGATGGTTTATATATCAATGATGAAATCTTAACATTGCAACACATGCCAATACGGCCGGGTCAGTTTACTATTTGCAATTTTAAATTTTGCGCGAAGTATCCTGCGTGCGCGTGAGGTCACGGATTGCAGCACCGATCACAGCTATAAGTGGTCTGCTTTAATCGCATAATTACACAGTATTCTGGACATCTGTGTTGCTTAATCTTTTGCAATTTGTTCAATTAATAATGGAGACGTCAAAGAAGAAAGATGTAGGTGGGAAGCGGTGAATTGCGGCCGCTTTTAGCAACACAAACACATCCGGTGTTTCCTTGTTTACTTTCGGCTCTTACCGTAGACATGAGCGGAGAGTTTGCGTCGTTCCTCCTGCAGCTGTGGACTCTCTTGTCTCCTCCCACCGGCCGTCACCGACCGTCGGATGCTTACTCTGTGGAGGAAAAAAAATAAAAATCTCAGCCCGGCTGCCTTGCCTTGTTGAGAAACGTGGCTTCCCTCGGAGACACTGGCGGTCCCCGCACCCGTGGCCACACCCCTCCGACTTTCAGGTACGACTATATAATCTCACTAAAACACTAGTAACACAACAAGCAGATAAGGGATTTTCCAGAATTATCCTAGTAAATGTGTTTAATAACATCTGAATCGCTCCCATTGCCCTGTCTTTTTTTTTTTCTAGTCCTTCACTCTCATTATCCTCATCCACAAATCTTTCATCCTCGCTCAAATTAATGGGGAAATCGTCCCTTTCTCGGTCCGAATCGCTCTCGCTGCTGGTGGCCATGATTGTAAACAATGTAAGGATGTGAGGAGCTCCACAACCCGTGACGTCACGCGCACATCGTCTGCTACTTCCGGTACAGGCAAGGCTTTTTTACCAGCGACCAAAAGTTGCGATCTTTATCGTCGATGTTCTCTACTAAATCCTTTCAGTAAAAATATGACAATAGCGCGAAATGATCAAGTTTGACACATAGAATGGACCTGCTATCCCCGTTTAAATAAGAAAATCTCATTTCAGTAGGCCTTTAAGGTATATTTATGCTGGAAAATAACTTTTTACTCATTCAAGGGAGATTTTTGGGGTTCTTCATAGAGATAAAAAGCTTAATGGCACCGGGTCAATGAAAATACACTTTTACACAACTCATGACTTGATTATCACTGTAAATTCTTCAACTGTCTTCATTCTTCTTTTGTTTTTCCCTCAGAAAAAGGTGCTGTTTGTACACAGTGGAGTCAGTTTTGGTCGCTTCGTGCTTTTTGTATCAGATGGCAAACATTATGTTTCTACGTTGATGGAGGTAATTGCTTATTAGTATTTTTAATCCTTTAGACTTTAAATCAGGTTTGCCCAAGCTTTTTAAACTCAATATAAAGAAAGTGGTTTCTCTCAGAACTTACTAAAATAAATACTGCAATATCAACATTTCAGAACCAATGTGGAACCCATTACCAGTGAGAAAATTGTGTTAGATGTAAATATAAACTGAATACAATGACTTGCAAATAATTTTCAACCCATATTCAGTTGAATATGCTAAAAAAACAACATATTTGATGTTCAAACTAATAAACTTTTTTTTTAAAATAATCATTAACTTTAGAATTTGATGCCAGCAACACATGACAAAGAAGTTGGGAAAGGTGGCAATAAATACTGATAAAGTTGAGGAATGCTCATCAAACACTTATATGGAACATCCCACAGGTATGCAGGCTAATTGGGAACAGGTGGGTGCCATGATTGGGTATAAAAGCAGCTTCCATGAAACGCTAAGTAATTCACAAACAAGGATGGGGTGAGGGTCACCACTTTGGAAGCAAATTTTCGAACAGTTTTAGAACAACATTTCTCAACGAGCTATCGCAAGGAATTTAGGGATTTTACCATCTACGGTCCGTAAAATCATCAAAAAGTTCAGAGAATCTGGAGAAATCCCTGCACGTAAGCGATGATATTACGGACTTTTGATCCCTCAGGCGGTACTGCATCATAAACCGACATCTGTGTGTAAAGGATATCACCACACGGGCTCAGGAACACTTCATAGAACCACTGTCCGTAAGTACAGTTGGTCGCTACATCTGTAAGTGCAAGTTAAAACTCTACTCTACCCATTTATCAACAATATCCTGAAACGCTGCCGGCTTGTCTGGGCCCGAGATCATCTAAGATGGACTGATGCAAAGTGGAAAGGTGTTCTGTGGTCTGACGAGTCCACATTTCAAATTATATTTGGAAACAGATGACGTGGTGTCCTCCAAAACAAAGAGGAAAATAACCATTTGGATTGTTATAGGCGCGAAGTTCAAAAGCCAGCATCTGTGATGGTATGGGGGTGAATTAGTGCCCAAGGCATGGGTAACTTACACATCTGTGAAGGCATCATTAATGCTGAAAGGTCCATACAGGTTTTGGAGCAACATATGTTATCATCCATGCAACGTTATCATGGACACCCCTGCTTATTTAAGCAAGACAAGTGTTACAACAGCGTGGCTTCGTAAGAAAAGAGTGCGGGTACTTTCCTGGCCCGCCTGCAGTCCAGACCTGTTTCCCATCGAAAAAGTTTGGCACATTATGAAGCATAAAAAACGACAGCGGAGACCCCGGACTGTTGAACGACTGAAGCTCTACATGAAACAAGAATGGGAAATAATTCCACTTTCAAAGCTTCTACAATTAGTTTCCTCAGTTCCCAAACGTTTATTGAGTTTTGTTAAAAGAAAAGGTGATATAACACACAGGTGAACATGTCCTTTCCCAACTACTTTGGCACGTGTTGCAGCCATGAAATCTTATCTGCAAAAAAAAAAAGTTTATGAGTTTGAACATCAAATATCTTGTCTTTGTAGTGCATTCAACTGAATATGGGTTGAAAAGGGTTTGCAAATCATTGTATTCCGTTTATATTTACATCCAACACAATTTCCCAACTCATATGGAAACGGGATTTGTAGTTTTGTAAAGCTTTCCCAATGCTTTTTTCTCAATGCCTTTTGTCTATTTTTGGTTTTAGCAGTAGATACCTTTTTACCTTCACGTTGCCTTCCGCATATTGTGATCACGACAAACCATGTTCCCGACATCTACAAAGCGATTAGCTACCTGCTGCCACAGACTGATAAGGAAGAGTATTACACAGTTATTCTGCCGAGTTCTAGACAGCACATACACTCAACAACGGCACATTTGCGGATTATAATTACTGTGTCGCGATCCGCTGCTCGGATCTTCACAGATTGCTGTTTTATTTCCATTTTTGTATCACTCTCCGTCGTTTGACTCCTTAGTTCCTGTTTAGTCTATCCCCAAGGTAACATATTATTTTAAGCTGCCCGTTGCTTTCGACGCACACCTGTTTCTATTCTGATTACTGCCTTATATAAGCCTGCCCCTTTTCGTTGTTCTATCTCGGATCCTAATTTGCCTACGTGCAACAGTGACGACTACTTTATATGTGCATTCTTGCTAGCTTTCATGCTACGCCTTTGTTTACTCCTAGCTCTCATGCTAAGTGTTTTGTTTTCCCTTTTCGTGCCTTCGTGCTTAATGTCTGAGTTTCCGTTTGTTTTTCTAGTATCCATGCTAGCGCCCTTTGTTTGCCTTTCTGTTAGCACCAGTGTTTTGTTTCTAGCCTGTTTTATTACATTAATAAATACTTTATTTCTTACCTTTTGCTGTGTATTTGGCGACGCATCCACGGAGGAACACACTGGTTTCCAAAAAATATTTTTAACCCAATTAGGTGAAACTACATAATCTCCCATGGCACACCGGACTGTATCTCACGGCACACCAGTGGTTGAAAAACGCTGAGTTAAGCGACTATTGGCTATCACATCCAGATAAAAAAATAATTTAACATGGAGTGAATACCAAGTGTTTCTGTGCTGTTTTTTTTGCATGAGAGAGGGAGAATCCAACAAACAAACAAATATATGGAATAATGGTTTGACTTGCTTGTGACTTGGCAGAATTACAATGTCTCCCTGTTGCAGGTTAAGGCACAGGATCCTTACATTGAAGTGAAAAACAACACAGGCCTCATGGTCCAGCAAGGTGGAATAACGACTCTAACCTCATGTAACCTCAGCATCTTCAGCAACCTCGACATCAGGGATTCACAGCAACTAACGTACGAGGTCTTCCTTCCGCCCAAACACGGTGTGCTTCTCAAGAATGATGGTGAATCCGCAGCAGAGGCAGATGCGGTTTCCTTATTCACCCAAGAAGATCTGGAAGCAGAGCGCCTGTTTTATCACCATGACGGCAGCCACGGGTTTTCCGATGGCTTTAATATCACAGCGAGAGCAAGGGAGAAAACCCGAGAAGGGCGATCACATGATTGGAGGAGGGAAGTGTATCTAGACATTGGCTTGCAGATAAAAATCTACCTTAAGAGTCATCAGAGTCCACCAACAGTCATTAATAATCGCCCAGTGGTCGTTGCAGAGGGGCACAATGTCTCCTTAAATAAAAACCAGTTAGAGGTAAGCTGGTCTTGCTGAGACTTTTCAATAAGCTTCATATTGTCACCTCTCTATTTCCATTACCTCCAGGTGGTCCATGTTGACAGCCAGCCTTCAGAGATAGTGTTCACCGTCCAAAGCCCACCATCTTTGGGATTAATTGAGATGTTAACCTCTGAGAAAAAGCGGCGAACAAATAATGAAGGACGCCAACATCGTTTCCAGGTGCTTAAAACCTGAATCACATCCCTATAGGAGCACCACTCAATTGCTTCTGGCTAAAAAAATGTCTTATTTAAAGACAGACACTGATTGCAGCATAAAAAAGGTTGCATACGACAGAAGAATATTGCTTAAATGTGAGTGACTGATAATATAGATAATGTAGAGCAAGGCTCACCAACCTTTTTGGAACCAAGAGCTACTTCTTGGGTAGTGATTAATGCGAAGGGCTACCAGTTTGATACACACTTAAAAAAATGCCAGAAATAGTCAATTTGCTCAATTTACTTTTAGTAAATAAATCTATATAAATATATAAATATTAGGGGTGTGGGAAAAAATCGATTGGAATCGAATCGTTTATGTTGTGCGATTCAGAATCGATTCAAATTTTTAAAAAATATGTATATTTTTTAATTGATTTGTTATTTATTTTTTTAATCAATCCAACAAACCACTAAACAGCAATACCATAACAATGCAATCCAATTCCAAAACCAAACCTGACCCAGCAACACTCGGAACTGCAATAAACAGAGCAATTGAGGAAACACAAACACGTCACAGAACAAACCAAAAGTAGTGAAACAAAAATGAATATTATCAACAACAGTATCAATATTGGTTATAATTTCAGCATAGCAGTGATTAAAAATCCCTCATTGACATTACCATTAGTCACTTATAAAAAAAAAAAAAAAAGTGTCACAGTGGCTTACACTTGCACCGCATCTCATAAGCTTGACAACACACTGTGTCCAATATTTTCACAAAGATAAAATAAGTCATATTTTTGGTTCGTTTAATAGTTAAAACAGAATTGACATTATTGCAATCAATTGATAAAACATTGTCCTTTACAATTATAAAAGCTTTTTACAAAAATCTACTACTCTGCTAGCATGTCAGCAGACTGGGGTAGATCTTGCAGAAATCCTATGTATTGAATGAATACAGAATCCTTTTGAATCGGAAAAATATCGTTTTTGAATAGAGAATCGAATCGAAAAAAATCGATATATTATCGAATCGTGACCCCAAGAATCGATATTGAATCGAATCGTGGGACACCCAATGATTCACAGCTCTAATACATATATATATATATATATATATATATACATATATATACATATATATATACATATATATATATATATATATATATATATATATATATATATATATATATATATATATATATATATATATATATATATATATATATATATTATATATATATATATATATATATATATATATATATATACACACATACATTAAAAAATGGGTATTTCTGTCCGTCATTCCGTCGTACATTTTTTTTCTTTGTACGGAAAGTTTTTTCTAGAGTATAAATGATGAAAAAAATTAATTAATTGAACGGTTTAAAAGAAGAGAAAACAGGGAAAAAAAATTTAAATTACATTTTGAAACATAGTTTATCTTCAATTTCAACTCTTTAAAATTCAAAATTCAACTACAAAAAAGGAGAGAAAAACTAGCTAATTCGAATCTTTTGGAAAAAATTAAAAAAATAATTTATGGAACATCATTAGTAATTTTTCCTGATTAAGATTAATTTCAGAATTTTGATGACATGTTTTAAATAGGTTAAAATCCAATCTGCACTTTGTTAGAATATATAACAAATTGGACCAAGCTATATTTCTAACAAAGACAAATCATTATTTCTTGTAGATTTTCCAGAACAAAAATTTTAAAATAAATTCAAAAGACTTTGAAATAAGATTTGAATTTGATTCTAAAGATGTTCTATATTTGCCAGAATAATTTTAGGGAATTTTAAATATTAATAACTTTGAAAAAATATTTCACAAATATTCTTCGTCGAAAAAACAGAACCTGAAATGAAGAATTAAATTGAAATGTATTTATTATTCTTTACAATAAAAAATAAATACATTTACTTGAACATTGATTTATATTGTCAGGAAAGAAGAGGAAGGAATTTAAAAGGTAAAAAGGTATATGTGTTTAGAAATCCTAAAATCATTTTTAAGGTTGTATTTTTTCTCTAAAATGTTCTTTCTGAAAGTTATAAGAAGCAAGGTAAAAAAATAAATGAATTTATTTAAACAAGTGAAGACTTGTTTAAATCCAAAATATTTTCTTGGATTTTCAAATTCTAATTGAGTTTTGTCTTTCTTAGTATTAAACATTTTGAGCAGAGCGAGACCAGCTTGCTAGTAAATAAATACAATTTAAAAAATAGAGGCAGCTCACTGGTAAGTGCTGCTATTTGAGCTATTTTTAGAACAGGCCAGCGGGTTACTCATCTGGTCCTTACGGGCTACCTGGTGCCCGTGGGCACCGCGTTGGTGACCCCTGATGTAGTGCATCACTTGGCAGACTTTAATGCAGTCAGCAAAGTTTCACTCCCCACTCCCAGATAGTGTCAATGCGGTGTAAATGGTTGTCCTTCTATAACTTTACCCTGTGATTCACTGGCGAGCAGTCAGGGGTATAGTCAGCCTTTTTCCTTAAATTGGGATGGTGTGGCTCGGTTGGTAGAGAGGCCATGCCAGCAACTGCAAGGTTCCAGGTTCAATCCTCCAACATCTGTTGTGTCTATGGGCAAGATACTTTACCCACCTGCTCCCAGTGCCACCCAAACTGGTTTAAATGTAGCTTAAAGATGTAGATAATTGGTTTCACAATGTAAATTGCTTTGAGTCTCTAGAGAAAAGCGCTATATACATATATTCACAATTTACTTCACTTTAAAGGGGAACATTATCACAATTTATGAAGGGTTAAAACCACTAAAAACCTGTTCCCAGTGGCTTATTTTATTAGCTCGGATTCAGACTCGGATTTCAGCGCCGTAAGCGATTCAACAGATTACGCATGTATTGAAACGGATGGTTGGAGTGTGGATGCAGGTACCGAAAACGAAATTAAAGAAGAAACAGAAGCTTTTGAGCCATATCACGACAGACAGCGGCACGGGAGGAACCGCGGACGAATTTGGCGATTGCCTTCTAACAATCAATCAATCAACCAATGTTTACTTATATAGCCCTAAATCAATACTGTCTCAAAGGGCTGCACAAACCACAACACAAACCACTACGACATCCTCGGTAGGCTCACATAAGGGCAAGGAAATCTTACACCCAGTGGGACGTCGGTGACAATGATGACTATGAGAACCTTGGAGAAGACGAAAGCAATGGATGTCGAGCGGGTCTAACATGATACTGTGAAAGTTCAATCCAAAATGGATCCAACACAGCCGCGAGAGTCCAGTCCAAAGCGGATCCAACACAGCCGCGAGAGTCCCGTTCACAGCGGAGCCAGCAGGAAACCATCACAAGCGGAGGCGGATCAGCAGCGCAGAGATGTCCCCAGCCGATACACAGGCAAGAGGTCCATCCTGGGTCCTGACTCTGGACAGCCAGTACGTCATCCATGGCCACCGGATCGGACCGGACCCCCTCCACAAGGGAGAGTGGGACATAGAAGAAAAAGAAAAGAAACGGCAGATCAACTGGTCTAAAAAGGGAGTCTATTTAAAGGTTAGAGTATACAAATGAGTTTTAAGGTGAGACTTAAATACTTCTACTGAGGTAGCATCTCGAACTGTTACCGGGAGGGCATTCCAGAGTACTGGAACCCGAAATGAAAACGCTCTATAGCCCGCAGACTTTTTCTGGGCTTTGGGAATCACTAATAAGCCGGAGTCCTTTGAATGCAGATTTCTTGCCGGGACATATGGTACAATACAATCGGCAAGATAGGATGGAGCTAGACCGTGTAGTATTTTATACTTAAGTATCCATCCATCCATCCATTTTCTACCGCTTATTCCCTTTCGGGGTCGTGGGGGGCGCTGGCGCCTATCTCAGCTACAATCGGGCGGAAGGCGGGGTACACCCTGGACAAGTCGCCACCTCATTGCAGGGCCAACACAGATAGACAGACAACATTCACACTCACATTCACACACTAGGGCCAATTTAGTGTTGCCAATCAACCTATCCCCAGGTGCATGTCTTTGGAAGTGGGAGGAAGCCGGAGTACCCGGAGGGAACCCACGCATTCACGGGGAAAACATGCAAACTAAGTAGTAAAACTTTAAAGTCACATCTTAATGCACAGGAAGCCAGTGCAGGTGAGCCAGTAAACGCGTAATGTGATCAAACGTTCTTGTTCTTGTCAAAAGTCTAGCAGCCGCATTTTGTACCAACTGTAATCTTTTAATGTTAGACATGGGGAGACCCGAAAATAATACGTTACAGTAATCGAGGCGAGAAGTTTATGATCTCAACGTCTTTAGTGGACAGAATGGAGCGAATTTTAGCGATATTACGGAGATGAAAGAAGGCCATTTTAGTAACGCTTTTAATGTGTGGCTCAAAGGAGAGAATTGGATCAAAGATAATACCCAGATTCTTTACAGAGTCGCCTTGTTTAATTGTTTGTTTGTCAAATGTTAACGTTGTATTATTAAATAGAGCTCGGTGTCTAGCAGGACCGATAATCAGCATTTCCGTTTTTTTGGCGTTGAGTTGCAAAAAGTTAGCGGACATCCATTGTTTAATTTCATTAAGACACGGCTCCAATGATTGGTATGCGTTTGTTTGGCATTAAATGTGGGTGGAGGGAAAGGTTGGATGCAAATATAGCTACAAATGAGGCATAATGATGCAATATGTACATACAGCTAGCCTAAATAGTATGTTCGCATCGATTAGCTTGCAGTCATGCCGTGACCAAATATGTCTTACTAGCACACTCCACATAAGTCAATAACATCAACAAAACTCACCTTGGTGATTTTGTTGACTTTATCGTTGGAAATGCATCTGCTTTGAGTGTCACAGGATATCCACACATTCTTGCCATCTCTGTCGTAGCATAGCTGTCGTCGGTACAGTGTGCGGAACAAACGAGGGACTTTCGCATCTTTTGACCACTGGTGCAACTTGAAACCGTCTCTGTTCGTGTTGTTACACCCTCCGACAACACACCGACGAGGCATGATGTCTCCAATTTACGAGAAAACAGTCGAAAAAACGGAAAATAATAGAGCTGATTTGACTCGGTGTGTGTAATGTGTTTGAGAAAATGGCGTGTGGCTTCACGATGTGACGTCACGGGTGAAAGGTCATTGCTCTGACAGCGAACAATTGAAAGGCGTTTAAATCGCCAAATTCACCCTTTTTGAGTTCGAAAATCGGTTAAAAAAACATATGGTCTTTTTTCTGCAACATCAAGGTATATATTGACGCTTACATAGGTCTGGTGATAATGTTCCCCTTTAAAGATGTAGATAATGGGTTTCACAATGTAAATTGCTTTGAGTCTCTAGAGCAGGGGTCACCAACGTAGTGCCCGTAAGGACCAGATGAGTAGCCCGCTGGCCATCCATCCATCCATCCATTTTCTACCGCTTATTCCCTTTGGGGTCTCGGAAGGCCCACTGGCCTGTTCTAAAAATAGCTCAAATAGCAGCACTTACCAGTGAGCTGCCTCTATTTTTTGGATTGTATTATTTACTAGCAAGCTGGTCTCGCTTTGCTCGACATTTTTAATTCTAAGAGAGACAAAACTCAAATAGAATTTGAAAATCCAAGAAAATATTTTAAAGACTTGGTCTTCACTTGTTTAAAAAAATAATGTATTGTTTTGCTTTGCTTCTTATAACTTTCAGAAAGACAATTATAGAGAAAAAATACAACCTTAAAAATAATTTTAGGATTTTTAAACACATCTACCTTTTTACCTTTTAAATTCCTTCCTCTTCTTTCCCGACAATTTAAAATTTAAAGCCCACCAGGCTGCACCAAACTTTTGGTGCCTTGTTGACACAGAAAAGTACAGTGTTGTATGCACAGCAGCTATGAAGGTTGCAAGCCTGTTTGGTTCAACTTATCTTTGTGAATCAGCCTTTTCTGACATGAACTTCATCAAGAACAAACACAGAACACGCCTCGCTGATGCACACCTGCAGTGTTAAGTTACACACCAGAGTACAACACACTAGTTAACAGCATGCAATGCCAGGCTTCCCACTAACTGAAAAAGAAACAGATAACAGATATGGTGTCCAGTTCAAAGTGTGACATGATTTATTTAAACATTTGAGAGTTGACTTTTGTATTTTACATGACTTATTATTTGTACAAACATGGTGCAAAGAAATTCATGATTTGTTAAAAAATGTTCGTGGCTAGCTAGTTAAAATGGGATATTGTGATTTCACAAGACTGTCTTGGAAGTGATCATTTGAAAATGTTCAATTTGATTTGAAAAATGTGCACTTAGAGAAAATATAAAAGTGCTGCATATTGATATTTATCTGTTTCTATATATATTTATTGTGAGAAATCATTAAGATGATCAGTGTTTCCACAAAGATAAATATAATTAATTATTAATAATAACATAGCGTTAAAGGTAAATTGAGCAAATTGACGATAAACTATGTTTCAAAATTTTTTATTTTTTTTCCCGTTTTCTCCTCTTTTGAACCATTCATTTAAGTGTTTTTTCCATCATTTATTCTCTACAAAAAAAACTTCTGTAAATAGACGGAATGACAGACAGAAATACCCATTTATATATATATATATATATATATATATATATATACAGAGAGAGAGAGAGAGAGAGAGAGAGAGAGAGATTTATTAAAGGTAAATCGAGCAAATTGTCTATTTCTGGCAATTTTTTTAAGTGTGTATCAAACTGCTAGCCCTTCGCATTAATCAGTACCCAAGAAGTTGCTCTTGGGTACTGATTAATGCGAAGGGCTAGCAGTTTGATACACACTTAAAAAAAAAAGGTTGGTGACCCCTGCTCTAGAGAATAGCGCTATATACATATAATTCACAATTTACTTCAGTTTAATTGTCATATGATCCTATTTGTGAAAAGGATAAGAAGTCTAGCAAACAATGAATGGATAGAATGAATTGATTAACGTGGACCCCGACTTAGACAAGTTGAAAAACTTCTTCGGGTGTTACAATTTAGTGGTGAATTGTACGGAATATGCACTGAACTGTGCAATTTACTAATAAAAGTATCAATCAATCAAAAAAAAAAAAATAGCATCAGCATCTTCCATTGGATAATAAATAATTCCAAATTCACAGAAATTTAGATGGGAGCCGACAACTTCCTTCACTCAGGAGGACATCAACAACGGTTTGGTCATCTACCACCAGCAGACTTCAGGAAGCGCCAATGATTCTGCTCTGTTGGAGGCTACCAATGGGGTCACCAAGGTTGGACCCATTTACATGGCGATTGATATTATTCCCACGCTACTGCCTCTACAGGTAATGCTTGAACCAAATAAGCCAAATTGTGGTGAGGCACCTGAAAATTGTTCAAGTTGGGTTTTATTCCCGTAGGTCTCTGACTTGACATTGGATGAGGGGTCGTCTCTGCCGCTTACACTTGACGTAATCACAGTTAATAGTCATCACTTCTCAGGGATGAATTTCCTGTATAATATTGTTGTTCCACCCCGACACGGTCACCTGGAGCACAGTCGGATCCCAGGGATGCCCATCACTGCTTTCACACACACGGAGGTACTCACAATCTAGAATTCTATATTGTTTCATCTTGACCAAGTCCAACATAGCACATTTCACTCTACAGTTGGAGCGTGAATACATTTCCTATATCCATGATGGCAGTGACACTGTGAGAGACAACTTTACCATCATTGTCAATCAGACAGAGTACCAGAAGCACAGTCTACCCTGTACCGTGCAGATCAAGGTCACACCTGTCAATGATGAGACTCCTGTCGTTATAACCAACAATGGTCTAAAGGTAGGAAGTATAACACCCACAAGGGATATTTTCTGCCAAATCTCAAATAACCCATATTGCAAAGAAGGTGAACAATGTGTAAAATTGCTTATGGTAATAAATTGTGGTGGGCCACACCTGACCTACACGTCTTGCATTTGGCACCTATGCAATACAAGTATACCTTTAAACTTAACATGGTTTGACAGTCCAATGACTTGGATTTTAATCTAAAATTTCAAGTGAAGTACGTTCAGATATTTTTCAAAAACTGTGGCAATGCAAGACAAAAAGAAAAATGGTAATGGTAATATACAAAAAAAAAATGGAAGTCAAGTTGTAATGATCAAAGGTAAGGATCTAAACATGGTTTATTATTCCAAAATAGAACAGCCTTCTGAAACTGATCAAGTTGCAAGGGTTTACCGTACTCCTCAGATCTAAACTAATTTTTTTGTCTGCACAAATGAAAAAATATATATTTCATTGGTCTTCTCAGGTTTGGGTGGATTCGGTGACAGAAAAGGTGAAAAATATGTAAAAATGCTTATGGTAATAAAATGATGTAGTGGGCCATACCTGACCTACAAATCTTGCATTTGGCACCTATGCAATACAAGTATACCTTTAAACTTAACATGGTTTGACAGTCAAATGACTTGGATTTTAATCTAAAATTTCAAGTGAAGTACGTTCAAATATTTTTCAAAAACTGTGGCAATGCAAGACAAAAAGAAAAATGGTAATGGTAATATACAAAAAAATGGAAGTCAAGTTGTAATGATCAAAGGTAAGGATCTAAACATGGTTTATTATTCCAAAATAGAACAACCTTCAGCAACAGATCAAGTTGCAAGTGTTCACCGTACTCCTCAGATCTAATTTGTTTGTATGCACAAATGAAAAAATATATATTTCATTGTGCCTCTCAGGTTTGGGTGGATTCGGTGACAGAAAAGGTGAAAAATATGTAAAAATGCTTATGGTAGTAAAATTATGTAGTGGGCCACACCTGACCTACAAGTCTTGCATTTGGCACCTATGCAATGCAAGTATAACCTTAAACTTAACATGGTTTGACAGTCAAATGACTTGGATTTTAATCTAAAATTTCAAGTGAAGTACGTTCGAATATTTTTTAAAAACTGTGGCAATGCAAGTCAAAAGGAAAAATGGTAATAGTAATATACAAATAAATGGAAGTAAAGTTGTAATGATCACAGGTAAGGCTCTTAACATGGTTTATTATTCCAAAATAGAACAGCCTTCAGCAAAAGATCAAGTTGCAAAGGTTCACCGTACTCCTCAGATCCGAACTAATTTGTTTGTATGCACAAATGAAAAAATATATATTTCATTGTTCCTCTCAGGTTTGGGTGGATTCGGTGACAGAAATCTCAGTGGACGATCTGAGCGCTGAGGACTGTGACACGCCACCTGACAAGCTTGAGTTTATCGTCACACCACCCAGTAATGGCTACCTGGCTCTGAAGAGCGCCCCCTCCAAACACATCTTAAACTTCACGCAGATTCACATTGAAAGTGGACAACTACTCTTCGCGCACAATGGTGAGATGCAAAGAACATTCGTGAGTGAATGAAATAATTCTTATTTTCATTACGTTGGCGCTCGCTCTCTCCGTTTAGGTGCTTTGTCTGGTGGCTTCCACTTTCAGGTGAACGACGGCGTGAACTATGCCAATCGCCAAATCTTCAGCACTACAGCTCATTCTTTTGTACTTACGCTACAGAAAAACCATCCAGTGGAGGTATACCCAGGTATAAAGGCTTGCGTTTTTTTATTAGAATAACCTCACTGATCACTGCGGCCCGGTACCGATTGGTACCGGGCCGCAGAATAATTTTTTATACATTTTTATTTAAAAAAAAAAAAAAAAAGTTTTTTTTTTTTAGTTTTTTTAATTAAATCAACATAGAAAACACAATATACACTTACAATTACGGCACCAACCACAAAAAAACTCCCTTTTTCATGACAAAAACGTCCCTTTTTCATGATAAAGAAAAAAAAAAAAGCATTCACCGCTAATACTCATACTTGCCAAGCCTCCTAAGTTTCCCGGTAGACTCCCGAAGTTCAGTCCCCCTCCCAAAAATCTCCCGGGGCAACCATTCTCCCGAATTTCTACCGATTTCCACCTGGACAACTATACTATGGGCGTGCATTTAAGGCACTGCCTTTAGCGTTCTCCATAACCTGTCGTCACGTCCGCTTTTCCTCCATACTAACAGCGTGTCACATCATATTTGTAGCTTTTACACACACACGCACAAGTGAATGCAAGGCATAGTTGGTCAACAGCCATACAGGTCACACTGAGGGTGGCCGTATAAACAACTTTAGCACTGTTACAAATATGCGCCACACTGTGGACCCACACCAAACAAGAATGACAAACACATTTCGGGTGAACATCCGCACCGTAACACAACAGAACAAATACCCAGAACCCCTTGCAGCACTAACTCTTCCGGGAAACTTCCAGCAAACTGACCAAAAATCAACGTTTTATTCATGCATTTTCCTCTTGCTACTTCAAGGCTTGAATGTTGGGTTCATTCAATATTGTTATTTTATTTTCAAATGTATTATTGGGTCCCTATTAAAAGGTTAATTTGTTCAACCTTGGCCCGCGGCTTTGTTCCGTTTAAAATTTTGGCCCACTCTGTATTTGAGTTTGACACCCCTGACTTACACTGTAAAAAAAAAATTCTGTAAAAAAAACGGTCATTTATTGGCAGCTACGGCTGCCTAACGAAAACCATAAAATTAAAGTAAAACATTGTAAACCAAATAATGATCAAAAACATTATATTTACAGAAATTGTCATGAAACGTTTTGCGGAGAAATATCGTAATTTTACAGATGTTTACTAAATTATTAAGATTAACCACTTTTAATAAAGTGACGATGCAAACAGTTCTGCAGAAAAATACCTTAATTCTACAGAGTTTTTCCAAATTATTACGATCAACCACCTTTAATGAAGTGACAATGATGGCAGTTCCACAGAAAAATACCATTATTTTACAGATTTTTTCTGAATTGTTAGGATCAGGGGTCTCTCATTTACTTTACCGGGGGGCCACTGGATGCAGGAACTTGGTGCAAAGTGGGTTCACCTTCAATGAATGGCTATCCCAACCTAGCAACATACTTACCGATCCTACCGTTTTACCGCTAGACATTCAGTGACCCTCACGTAGGATTGACCCAATATCTGCCCGGGCGAATATATCACGGTCGTGCCGTGACAGGGCTTTGTCGCACTCTGCGTTCACTCATTAACCGAATAACCAGCGTGCCAACTTGGGCGTGTGATTTGAACGGCTCTGTCGTTCACATAATAGTGACTGCAAAACATACTTGGTCAACAGCCATACAGGTCACACTGAGGGTGGCCGTACACACAACTTTAACACTGTTACAAATATGCGCCACACTGTGAACCCACATCAAACAAGAATGATAAACACATTTCAGGAGAACATCTTTACTGTAACACAACATAAACACAACAGAACAAATACCCACAATCACATGCAGCGCTGACTCTTCCGGGCTACACCCCCGCTACCACCCAACCCCCCCACACACACACACACACACATCACCGCCCCCCTCCGTGCGTCGGTTGAGGTGGGCGGGGTTTGGTGGTGGGGTTATATATTGTAGCACATGGAATTCTGGGTATTGTTTCTATTGTGTTAATGTTGTGTTACGGTGAAGATGTTCTCCTGAAATGTGTTTGTCATTCTTGTTTGATGTGGCTACACAGTGTGGGGCATATTTGTAAGAGTGTTAAAGTTGTTTGTACGGCCACCGTCAGTGTGACCTGTGTGGCTGTTGGCTGTGATCAAATTTGTCTTGCAGTCTTTCATGTATGTCATCTTACAGAGAAAACTTTTAAATTGTTAGTATGAGCATAAACCTTTATATAACAGACTACATATATTTTTCCAACTTGAATGTAAAATTACACATAAATAGTAAACAAATGAGTTTTACCTTAAAATTACATATAAAACTGTTAGATTGTTAGTATGGACTTAGACTTTTATATAACAAGCTACATATTTAATTAAAGTTAATTACTGTAATTTTACATGAATTTGAAAGTAATTTGAGAAAACAGAAAATGATATGTATAATTAATTTGGTATTTTTCTGTAAAAAAAATAGAAATATACATAGTGTGTCATTACTGGCATATTACTTAAAATAACAGGCAGTTTGTTTATTTACAGATAATGTCTTCAATTCTACACTTTTATAAACTATTTAAAAAAAATGAAAAATTACAGTAGAAATGTAGAGTAAATTAACCATAAAAATAAGATTTTTTTTTTTTTTACAGTGTAGTCTTGGCTGTCAGGGATGTCGTTTTGTTTTCCCTTGTCTCTGTCACTTAAGTTCCTCAACTCTGTGTTTTTTGTTGGCTTTAAAGGATCTGTGACACCAATATCTGAGCATGAGCTTCAGGTGATAACCAGCAACCCCACTGACGTTGCAATAAATGACACTTTGGTGTACACAGTGACCGTTCCTCCAAAATTGGGCCGCTTGGTCCGTCGTATGCCAGACAACTCTACGCAGGATATTTCTACGTTCACACAGAGGATGGTAGTCACAACTAATGTGTCTCTTTTTAATCTGTGAATGAATGGTAAATTGAAGTAGTCTTTTCTGCCTCAGGTGAACTCTGGTGTTGTCTTGTACGATCAGAACAAGCCAGAGTCGGTGGTATGGTTGGCTACGGACACGTTTTCTTTCACCGTGTCTTATCCTCCCATCTTCCTCCCGCCGCACACCTTCACCATTTTGATCTCCTACCAGGTTAACAAACATCTTCACTATCTTCAACATGACAGCAGAACCCTTCACAATGCAGGTATGTGCTAACAAAAGTCAGTTCATATCACTCAAGGTAGAATATACAGTACATTATCCCCTTATATGGGGAATTACTAGTTTTTAAGTGAAATGTTTTACAACGACCAAAAACAAACTCACAAAGTCTATGTACAACCAGTTTCCACCAATAACAACAGTACTTTTGTTTGCCGGCATGTTGTGGAGTGTTTGTGATTCCAATGATGGGAAGGACCTCAGGTAGCGTGCAGCTAAGATTATTGACCTCGATACATAAGGAAAAATAACAATTTAAGTGCTTACCCTCACATGAAGATTAGCGTGGAGCATACACTTGCCAACCTTAAGACCTCCGATTGGGTCGGGGGTGGGGCGGAAGCATGATTGGGGGCGTGGTTAAGAAGGGAGGAGTATAATTCACCAACTCGAGTATTTCATATATATATATATATATATATATATATATATATATATATGAAATACTTGACTTTGAGTGAATTCTAGCTATATATATTTATTTTATTATATGTATAAATAAAAGAAATAGTTGAATTTCCGACGGCACCTATCAAATACACAGTAATAAAAACACAGTTTTTCTACTAACTGTACTTCGCTTGCTGGTTACTAAAAAAAAAAAAACAACACTTACCTTTCCCTATTTGAGTAATAACCTTTGTTCTGCAATTTGCGTATTGGCGAGCGATCTACGAATCCGGGAACATATATCATGGATTTGTTGTAGACATCTGCAAATTAGAATGAGATGTTGCTTCCAGCTATCAGCATAGCCATCTTTGTCTCAGCATAAGATACACCATCGGGTCTCCATTTTGCGAGGTTGCCCATAATACTGGGTTGTGAACGATGCTGCGCTGCGGACGCTTTGTGCTTCGCTGACCGTTCATGGCTGAGTATATCGGCCGCCGTGTTCAATGGAGAAGTCTGTTCTACAAAATTTATAGGCAACATACCTCTTCCCCTTCAAACTCTCCTGGATAAACTGAAATTCTTGTTTCCAATCGTTCTGGAACTTGCAAGCGTATTTTTTCATTTTGCTCGTCGACGGTGTAATATATTGGGTTGGAGTCAATAACCAGGCGACGTGATGAAGTTACGTCTCTTTACTGTGGGCTTCAGAACAGACTCCCTAATGCATGTTCCTTGACTGCACTTAAATGTAGAATATATGTAGAATATATTTACATTCTATTCTATTTTTTATGTACAGTAAAGGGCAGTATTGTCCTGTTTAAGAGGGTCACAACATTGCTGAGTCAGGTTCTCATGGAGCTGTCCTCCAATTTCAGACACTTTTAAGACACACCCACTTGACGGGCTAGAATTACAGTACATGAACTATAATACAACCTAAAGGAGCATTGCTTTTTAGAATCTGTATCTTGCAGGCGCTGTGGTGTCGGAAGGTGGCAGGATTGTAATTGACAGATCTAAACTTGATGCCTCCCATCTCCTTGAGAAACTGCCCAAGCCCTTCCAGAAAGACCACCACGTTGTTTACCGTCTGACTTCTCTTCCGCGCCACGGTGCTTTGTCTATCCATGGCCACAACCTCACCAGGTGTTCTACTCGTTTCTCTGTGTTTCAGAACTGGCTTAATTTAGACCAGGGGTCACCAACGCGGTGCCTGCGGGCACCGGGTCCCCCGTAAGGACCAGATGAGTCGCCCGCTGGCCTGTTCTAAAAATAGCTCAAATAGCAGCACTTACCAGTGAGCTGCCTCAATTTTTTAAATGTTATTTATTTACTAGCAAGCTGGTCTCGCTTTGCTCGACATTTTTAATTCTAAGAGAGACAAAACTCAAATAGAATTTGAATATCCAAGAAAATATTTTAAAGACTTGGTCTTCATTTTTTTTAAATAATTCATTAATTTTTTTTACTTTGCTTCTTATAACTTTCAGAAAGACAATTTTGGAGAAAAAATACAACTTTGAAAATGATTTTAGGATTTTTAAACACATATAACTTTTTACCTTTTAAATTCCTTCCTCTTCTTTCCTGACAATTTAAATCAATGTTCAAGTAAATTTATGTTTTTTATTGTAAAGAATAATAAATACATTTTAATTTAATTCTTCATTTTAGGTTTTGTTTTTTTCCACGAAGAATATTTGTGAAATATTTCTTCAAACTTATTATGATTCAAATTAAAAAAAATATTCTGGCAAATCTAGAACATCTTTAGAATCAAATTTAATCTCTTTCTTTGTTTTATGTGAAGATTGCCGAAATAAAATACATTGATTGATTGATTGATTGAATCTTATTTCAAAGTCTTTTGAATTTCTTTTAAAATTTTTGTCCTGGAAAATTTACAAGAAATAATGATTTGTCTTTGCTAGAAATATAGCTTGGTCCAATTTGTTATATATTCTAACAAAATGCAGATTGGATTTTAACCTATTTAAAACATGTCATCAAAATTTTAAAATTAATCTTAATCAGAAAAAATTACCAATGATGTTCCATTAATTATTTTTTTTAATTTTTTCAAAAAGATTCGAATTAGTTATTTTTTCTCTTTTTTTTTCGGTTGAATTTTGAATTTTAAAGAGTCGAAATTGAAGATGAACGATGTTTCAAAATTTATTTTTCTTTTTTTTTCCTGTTTTGTCCTCTTTTAAACAGTTCAAATAAGCGATTTTGTCCAATCCAATCCAATCCACTTTATTTATATAGCACATTTAAACAACAATAACGTTTCCAAAGTGCTGCACAGCCATGTTAAAAACAATATTAAAAAAAACAAAAAAAAAACAATATTATGCTCCACCAATGACTGAATAAAACAAAAAATAAATAAAAATAAAACCAATAAAAACAAATATGATTAAAAACTATTTTAAAGGGTAAAATCAATCAAAACAGTAAAATAAAAATCAAAGTGTATAAAAAACACAGAGCACAACAGAGGACAGAGGACCACACAACTCACGTAGTGTTAAAAGCCAAAGAATAAAAGTGGTCATCATTTATTCTCTACAAAAAAACCTACCGTAAAAGGAAAAAAAATCTACGACGGAATGACAGACAGAAATACCCATTTTTTATACATATATAGATTTATTTATTAAAGGTAAATTGAGCAAATTGGCTATTTCTGGCAATTTATCTAAGTGTGTATCAAACTGGTAGCCCTTCACATTAATCAGTACCCAAGAAGTAGCTCTTGGTTTCAAAAAGGTTGGTGACCCCTGATTTAGACACTTCCATAGAGAGATACTGTACATAAGTGTCCTTAGATGCTCTACGTTTTTTTTTTTTTCCAAAAGGGAACAACCGGATTTTTCACAGATTACATTGAACAAATTTGGCATCACTTACATCCACGATGACTCTGAGACCACGAGTGACAGCTTCACTTTCCGGGCCTGGGTGGTTCCTCTTGATGCCTCCTCCTCCTCCTCATCTCCGTTTTACTCAGCTTCCTCCTCCCTTCCATCGTTGGACTTAGTGTCTCATCGCCACGTCAAGGACAGCCTGGCTGTGACGGAGACATTTAACATTACGGTAACGCCGGTCAACGACCAGCCTCCAATGAATAGGAATAGACCCCCGACTTTGAAGGTTGTCGTTGGAGAGAGGGTCATTCTCGGACCAGACAATCTGCAGGTGATAATATTTTCTCAATGTTTGTCTTAACCCATGTGCAACTTTAAGATTGAATACACACACTTACTCTCAGGATCCAACAGGGACCTGCTCATAAAAGTGTCATAAGTCATCAATCAATTATTTGTCTTTTTACTTTCAACGCTTGAAAGCTTAAAACTTCCGATCTATCTTTTGATATGAACTGTTTTATTATCCTTTACTCTTTTTTTTATGTTTTATGGCACTCTGGTCAAAAAAAAAACATGTTTCTTTTACAAACACCGTTTCCATATGAGTTGGGAAATTGTGTTAGATGTAAATATAAACGGAATACAATCATTTGCAAATCCTTTTCAACCCATATTCAATTGAATGCACTACAAAGACAAGATATTTGATGTTCAAACAAATAATAATTAACTTAGAATTTCATGGCTGCAACACATGCCAAAGTAGTTGGGAAAGGGCATGTTCAACACTGTGTGACATCACTTTTTCTTTTAACAACACTCAATAAACGTTTGGGAACTGAACTGAGGAAACTAATTGTTGAAGCTTTGAAAGTGGAATTATTTACCATTCTTGCTTGATGTACAGCTTAAGTTGTTCAGCAGTCTGGGGTCTTGTTGTCGTATTTTACGCTTCATAATGCGCCACACATTTTCAATGGGAGACATGTCTGGACTGCAGGCGGGCCAGGAAAGTACCTGCACTCTTTTACTACGAAGCTACGCTATTGTAACACATGGCTTGGCATTGTTTTGTTGAAATAAGCAGGGGCGTCCATGATAACGTTGCTTGGATGACAACATATGTTGCTCCAAAACCTGTATGGACCATTCAGCATTAATGGTGCCTTCACAGATGTGTAAGTTACCCATGCCTTGGGCACTAATACAGCCCCATACCATCACAGATGCTGGCTTTTGAACTTTGCGCCTATAACAATCCGAATGGTTATTTTCCTCTTTTTTCCGGAGGACACCACGTCCACAGTTTTCAAATATAATTTGAAATGTGGACTCGTCAGACCACAGAACACTTTTCCACTTTGCATCAGTCCATCTTAGATGAGCTCGGGCCCAGAGAAGCCGGCGGCGTTTCTGGGTGTTGTTGATAAATGGGTTTTGCTTTGCATAGTAGAGTTTTAACTTGCACTTACAGATGTAGTGACCAACTGTAGTTACTGACAGTGGTTTCATGAAGTGTTCCTGAGCCCATGTGGCGATATCCTTTACACACTGATGTCGGTCTTTGATGCAGTACCGCCTGAGGGACCAAAAGTCCGTAATATCGTCGCTTATGTGCAGTGATTTCTCCATATTCTGAACCTTTTAATGATTTTACGGACCGTAGATGGTAAAATCCTTAAATTCCTTGCAATAGCTCGTTGAGAAATGTTGTTCTTAAACTGTTTGACAATTTGCTTACAAAGTGGTGACCCTCGCCCCATCCTTGTTTGTGAATTACTTAGCATTTCATGGAAGCTGCTTTTATAACCAATTTTTGCACCCTTTTGTTCCCATTTTGCCTGCACACCTGTACGATGTTCCAAATAAGTGGTTGATGAACATTACTCAAATTTATCAGTATTTATTGCCACCTTTCCCAACCTCTTTGTCACGTATTGCTGGCATCAAATTCTAAAGTTAATGATTATTTGCAAAAAAATAAAAATAATAAAAATTTTCAGTTTAAACATTGAATATGTTGTCTTTGTAGCATATTCAACTGAATATGGGTTGAAAATAATTAACAAATCATTGTATTCTGTTTATATTTACATCTAACACAATTTCCCAACTCATATGGAAACGGGGTTTGTACATTGGAAAATGATAAATATGCATTATTTCTAAAATATAAGTTGCAGAATGGAATATTTGAGGTTGGTTGATTGCAGCCTTGAATATGTCAATAATTAATGACAACACTGATTTTGATACAGTAGACAAAATATTTTTACAGTGCCTACTGAGCTAGAATGAGAAAGAAAGCATGCAAAACTTGGTTGAGGTTGTTGAGTACAGACAAGTCTTTTATGTACTGTATCTGTCATTTAGTGGTGACCCGGTACAAATGTTTTGGTACTGGTACCGGTACCAAAATGTATATTGATACTGTTCTAAATAAAGGGGACCACAACAAATTGCATTATTGGCTTTATTTTAACAAAAAAATCTTAGGTTAGGTTAAACATATGCTTTTCATTGCAAGTTTGTCCTTAAATAAAATAGTGAACATACTAGACAACTTGTCTTTTATTAGTAAGTAAACAAACACGGGCTCCTAATTAGTCTGCTGACGTATGCAGTAACATATTTTGTCATTTATACACCTAGTATTTTGTCTACATTATTAAGAACAAGTGGTAGAAAATAAATTATTAATTTACTTCTTAATGTACTGTTAATGTCTGCTTACTTTCTCTTTTAACATGTTCTATCTACACTTATGCTGAAATGTAATAATCACTTATTCTTCTGTTGTTTGATACTTTACATTAGCGGGTGTGGGGGACCAGTACTTTTTAGAGGCAGTATAGTACCTAATATGATGTTATGATCCGCTGCCCGGATCATATCATGTTCAGGTTTTGAGTCTTGTACTGTATTATGTTCTGCTAATGTTTGCCTTAGTTCCTGGTTGCACTTCCTTGTTTGATCTTGTCTCCATAGTTACTTATTAGTTTCACCTGCCACTTGTTTCTTGACGCGCACCTGCCTTGTGATTACTACCTTATTTTAAGCCTGCCTTTTCCGTTGATTCGACCTTGCTTTCTAGTTTGTGGTTCACAACAGTGACGACTCTGATTTGATCCCTTATTCCTGTTTGCAACCAGCTGGCTTCCACGCTAAGTATTTGTTTTTTTTCTAGCTCCCATGCTAGCGCTTTTGTTTTGTTTTCTAGCTCCCATGCTAGTTCTGTTTGTTTTGCCTTTTGTGCCTTGTGCAAGTTTTCTGTTTCATATTCTGATTTAATTTTAAATAAATCATCATTTCTTACCTTCATGCTGTGTACGAGCCCGACTGCATCAAGAGAAGAACGAACCCGCATCACGATGCCCCGCAATCGTTACAGTAGGAAGCAAGCTGGTTGCGAACAGGAATAAGGGATCGGATAGGCCTGCCTTTTCCGTTGATTTGACCTTGCTTTCTAGTTTGTGGTTCACAACAGTGACAACTCTGATTCGATCCCTTATTCCTGTTTGCAACCAGCTAGCTTCCACGCTAAGTATTTGTTTTTTCTCTAGCTCCCATGCTAGCGCTTTTGTTTTGTTTTCTAGCTCCCATGCTAGTTCTGTTTGTTTTGCCTTTTGTGCCTTGTGCAAGTTTTCTGTTTCATATTCTGATTTAATTTTAAATAAATCATCATTTCTTACCTTCATGCTGTGTACGAGCCCGACTGCATCAAGAGAAGAACGAACCCGCATCACGATGCCCCGCAATCGTTACAGTAGGAAGCAAGCTGGTTGCGAACAGGAATAAGGGATCGGATAGGCCTGCCTTTTCCGTTGATTTGACCTTGCTTTCTAGTTTGTGGTTCACAACAGTGACAACTCTGATTCGATCCCTTATTCCTGTTTGCAACCAGCTAGCTTCCACGCTAAGTATTTGTTTTTTCTCTAGCTCCCATGCTAGCGCTTTTGTTTTGTTTTCTAGCTCCCATGCTAGTTCTGTTTGTTTTGCCTTTTGTGCCTTGTACAAGTTTTCTGTTTCATATTCTGATTACATTTTAAATAAATCATCATTTCTTACCTTCACGCTGTGTACGAGCCCGACTGCATCAAGAGAAGAACGAACTCGCATCACGATGCCCCGCAATCGTTACAATAGGAAGCAAGCTGGTTGCGAACAGGAATAAGGGATGTGCCTTGTGCAAGTTTTCTGTTTCATAGTCTGATTTAATTTTAAATAAATCATCATTTGTTACCTTCACGCTGTGTACGAGCCCGACTGCATCAAGAGAAGAACGAACTCGCATCACGATGCCCTGCAATCGTTACAATAGGAAGCAAGCTGGTTGCGAACAGGAATAAGGGATCGGATAAGCCTGCCTTTTCCGTTGATTCGACCTTGCTTTCTAGTTTGTGGTTCACAACAGTGACGACTCTGATTCGATCCCTTATTCCTGTTTGCAACCAGCTGGCTTCCACGCTAAGTATTTGTTTTTTCTCTAGCTCCCATGCTAGCGCTTTTGTTTTGTTTTCTAGCTCCCATGCTAGTTCTGTTTGTTTTGCCTTTTGTGCCTTGTGCAAGTTTTCTGTTTCATATTCTGATTTAATTTTAAATAAATCATAATTTCTTACCTTCATGCTGTGTACGAGCCCGACTGCATCAAGAGAAGAACGAACCCGCATCACGATGCCCCGCAATCGTTACAATAGGAAGCAAGCTGGTTGCGAACAGGAATAAGGGATCGGATCAGGGTCGTCACTGTTGTGAACCACAAACTAGAAAGAAAGGTCGAATCAACGGAAATGGCAGGCTTAAATAAGGTAGTAATCACAAGGCAGGTGCGCTTCAAGAAACTAATAAGTAACTATGGAGACAAGCTCAAACAAGGAAGTGCAACCAGGAACTAAGGCAAACATTAGCAGAACATAATACAAAACAAGACTCAAAACCTGACCATGATATGATCAGGGCAGCAAATCATAACATAGTGTAAGATTCATTAGTATCGCGGTACTATACTAATACCGGTATACCATACAAACCTACTGTTATATTGTATATAACTGTCCAAAATTATTTTCACTGAATTTCAGAAATGTAATGCTTACCAAAGCTCTCAAAATTACGCATCATGATGGGCGCAATTACATCAAAACACAGCCCCAAGTGCTATGGTCTCACTTTCAGATTCATATGGTAATTAAAAGCAAACATTCCCTGTCTTTGCTAATGTTCTGTTGGCATCTACAAGAACAGGTTGAAGATCATGACACACCTCCAGAGGAGCTGCATTACCTTGTAATCAGCAAGCCCAACAACGGCTACCTGACGCTGGGTGAAAGGCCAGAACCGGTGACCTCTTTCACGCAGTACGACGTCAACCACGGCCGGCTGCATTTTATACAGCAGGTACAGTCAGTCTTCATGGAAACTTCCCATTCGTAATGTTTTAATTTTGAATATTGACATTTTCTTTACTTTTGCCCCACCAGGGCGAGCCTTCGACGGGAGTTTTCTACTTTAATGTAACTGATGGTCATCATCGTCCGCTCTACAAACTGTTCAGTTTGGAGGTAATTAAACCCTCCATTTTTACAGTTAACAACACCGGCCTGTCATTGGTTCAAGGCAGAACTGCTGTGATCCTGACAACCAACCAGCTCGCAGCTCAAACAAATGGTCAAAGTCGGGCCAACATAACCTATACAGTAACCACCCACCCCCGGCATGGACGCATTGCTATAAACGACCAAGAAGTCATGACCTTCCGCCATGAGGATCTCCAACATGGCCGTGTTGTCTATCACATGACTGAGCTCAGTGAATCAGAGGACAGCTTTCAAATCTCCATCTCGGCCACGGCACCGGGTGTCGAGTACGGAAACGTGACAGCACAGACGGTGAAGGTAGTCGTGCGACCTCTCATCTATTTACGGGAACCAGTGAGAGTCCCCAGCGGCATCGCCGTGAAACTGGGGAAAGCCATGATGGACGCATCCGAGCTGGCGAGAATCAGCAGAGCCGACCCGGTCTTTGAGGTTCTGGTTCCACCGAAACATGGCAAACTAGTCAAGGTATGGCTTCATTTTTTTTTTTTTTTTTTTTTTTTTAGAAAAGCAAGAATGTTCTTGTTTTTTGTAATAATTTCAAAACTAAGAATAGGTCAAATAAACAGGTTGATTGTGTACATCTACAAACCCCGTTTCCATAGGAGTTGGGAAATTGTGTTAGATGCAAATATAAACGGAATACAATGATTTGCAAACCGTTTTCAACACATATTCAGTTTAGCTCGGTTGGTAGAGTGGCCGTGCCAGCAACTTGAGGGTTGCAGGTTCGATTCCCGCTTCCGCCATCCTAGTCACTGCCGTTGTGTCCTTGGGCAAGACACTTTACCCACCTGCTTCCAGTGCCACCCACACTGGTTTGAATGTAACTTAGATATTGGGTTTCACTATGTAAAGCGCTTTGAGTCACTAGAGAAAAAGCGCTATATAAATATAATTCACTTCACTTCACAATATGCTACAACATGGGTGTCAAACTCTGGCCCGCCGTGTAATTTCATTTGGCCCTTGAGGCAATAATAAATTAACATTAGAGCTGGCCCGCCGGTATTATACAGTGGCGGTGCCGCTGTATCACCGTATTCAACGCTAATTTTCATACTTGCTAACCCTCCCGATTTCTCCAGGAGAATCCCGAATTTCAGTGCCCCCCCCAAAAATCCCCCGGGGCAACCATTCTCCCGAATTTCCAACCGGCGTGCCTTAAAGGTAGTGCTTTTAGCATCCTCTACAACCTGTCATCACATCCGCTTTTCCTCCATACAAACAGCGTGCCGGCCCAGTCACGTAATATAAGCGGCTTCTACACACACACAAGTGAATGCAATGCATACTTGGTCAACAGCCATACAGGTCGCACTGAGGGTGGCCGTATAAAAAACTTTAACACTGTTACGCCACACTGTGAACCCACACCAAACAAGAATGACAAACACATTTCGGGAGAACATCCGCACCGTAACCCAACATAAACACAACAGAACAAATACCCAGAACCCCTTGCAGCACCATCTCTTCCGGGACGCTACAATATACACCCCTGCTACCAACAAAACTCGATTTTGCATGTCACTATAAAGTTATATAAGCCCTGCTTGTTCAATATTAAATGCAAAACTTGTTTGGGTCCCTATTAAAATGATAAGTTGTTCGACTTTGGCCCGCGGCTTTGTTCAGTTTAGAATTTTGGCCCACTCTGTATTTGATTTTGACACCCCTGTGCTACAAAGACAACATATTTCATGTTCAAACTGATAAACATTTCTTTTTTTGCAAATATTCATTGTTTAGTTTTTTCCTGTATTGGCCCTCTGAATAGGGGTCGTCACTCAGCATGAAAGGAATTACTCGCCGTGCACTTTTTGCTTGTTTTATTTGGTACTATTGCAGCAACAGTTGCAGTAGCAGCAGCAGCAGCAGTAGTAGCAGGTAATAACCTAAAAGTAAACATGAACACAACAAAACAATGTATCTATTTTTGAATCATCATAATGTAAATATTAGACATGAATTATTCAACTGAACCATATTGTTGTCAACCATGATATGACATATTATCAATCACTGTGATTTTATCCTAACTTATTAATTTTAGCATTACATTTTATTATCATCATTCATTTATGTAATATAATGTTTTAAATGTGATCAGAATCATTTATAATGTCGCCATGATTCATGGACAAGCATACTAAAAAAGAAGATAAACAAAGGCGCTCTGTTTGAGCCACACATTACACATTTAAGGAGAACTACAGTAAAAAACTACAAATCCCATCAGCCAAACCAGGAAGTAAAGTGCCGGTATTTTCGAACTCAAGCCAAGAATAAACCTACTATCACTCAAATTCAGCCAGACACACACACAACGTGACAACACGCTAATACAACAGTTTTCAACCAACACATTACTGCTGTTGTACCTTTTAAATTAATAATTTTGCCGTTGTTGTTCAAAAGCTAAAACAGTGCGTGTTTGCTCTGGCTGTCAAACAGCCAGCCAGCCGCACAACAAACAAAAAAGAAAGGAAACGAGCAAACATGGGTTTTAAACAATAGTTCAGTTGATTTAACCAAGAAAAGTGGACATAAAATGAACTTACCAGTGGGGTATGCAGGTGACGAAGCCCGCTGTATTTTACCAAATGAACAATGACACCATTTTTAAAATCTACCCAAGTAGTCACCTGACAGTGGTAGCCACGCCCATCTTAAAACTCCCAAGCAAGCCCGCCATAAATACATATACACATAACAAATACACATAATAAATCCAACAATCATTAACTTTTGAATTTAATGCCAGCAACATGTGACAAAGAAGTTGGGAAAGGTGGCAATGAATACTGATAAAGTTGAGGAATGCTCATCAAACACTTATATGGAACATCCCACAGGTGAGCAGGTTAATTGGGAAAAGTTGGGTGCCATGATTGGGTATAAAAGCAGCTTCCATGAAATGCTAAGTAATTCACAAACAAGGATGGGGCGAGGGTCACCACTTTGGAAGCAAATTGTCGAACAGTTTTGGAAAAAAATTCTCAACGAGTTATTGTAAGGAATTGGGGGATTTTACCATCTACAGTCCGTAAAATCATCAAAAGGTTCAGAGAATCTGGAGAAATCACTGCACGTAAGCGATGATATTACGGACCTTTGATCCCTCAGGCGGTACTGCATCAAAAACCGACATCCGTGTGTAAAGGATATCACCACATGGGCTCAGGAACACTTCATAAAACCACTGTCAGTAACGACAATTGGTCGCTACATCTGTAAGTGCAAGTTAAAACTCTAATTTGCAAAGCAAAACCCATTTATCAACAACACCAAGGAACACCGCTGGGTTGGCTGGGCCCGAGCTCATCTAAGATGGACTAATGCAAAGTGGAAAAGTGTTCTGTGGTCTGACGAGTCCACATTTCAAATTATATCTGAAAACTGTGGACGTGGTGTCCTCCGGAACAAAGAGGAAAATAACCATCCGGATTGTTATAGGCGCAAAGTTCAAAAGCCAGCATCTGTGATGGTATGGGGGTGTAATAGTGCCCAAGGCATGGGTAACTTACACATCTGTGAAGGCACCATTAATGCTGAATGGTCCATACAGGTTTTGGAGCAACATATGTTGTCATCCAAGCAACGTTATCATGGACGCCCCTGCTTATTTCAGCAAGACATTGCCAAGCCACGTGTTACAACAGCACGGTTTCGTGGTAAAAGAGTGCGGGTACTTTCATGGCCCGCCTGCAGTCCAGACCTGTCTCCCATCCAAAATGTGTGGCGCATTACGAAGCGTAAAATACGACAGCGAAGACCCCGGACTGTTGAACGACTGAAACTCTACATAAAACAAGAATGAGAAAGAATTCCACTTTCAAAGCTTCAACAATTAGTTTCCTCAGTTCCCAAACATTTATTGAGTGTTCTTAAAAGAAAAGGTGATGTAACACAGTGGTGAACATGTCCTTTCCCAACTACTTTGGCACATGTTGCAGCCATGAAATTCTAAGTTAATTATTATTTGCAAAAAAAAATAAAGTTTATGTGTTTGAACATCAAATATCTTGTCTTTGTAGTGCATTCGACTGAAAATGGGTTGAAAAGGATTTGCAAATCATTGTATTCCGTTTATATTTACATCCAAAACAATTTCCCAATCCATATGGAAACAGGGTTGGAAGAAGGATGGATGGATGATTATGAAGCTTGTTCTACTTTTGCAGTTTTCTGTTCATAGTTTTGTCTATAATGTGAACAACGCCCGCTTTTTATTTTAGTCCTTTTTTTGGGTTTTGCACTGAAATGACATTATTTCGATTAAAAACAATGGCACTTTCTAAATATGTGTACATTCTTATATAAAACTAACCCAAGGGTGTCCAAACATTGTCCATTGAGGGCCGCACACTGAAAATCAATGTATGTTGGGGCTATTCCTAAATATTTAATTTTCACAACATATATACATTTTTTGGAAAGAAATAAAACAGGCCGGATGTCAGCAGAAAAAAATTGCTTCAATGAGGCGAGATTGACGGCACTGAGCTGCAGGTGGAACACTGGAGACAGAATCTCCTTTTTATTGGTCTTGAGCGTTTCATTTTCTTCACTTATTTAGGTCAAACACAGCGATACACAATAATTTATGAGGAGCAATGCGACAAATGATACAATTGAACTTGCATCATTTGTGGAAAATGTAATATTCAGTATTAAACATCACTCTATGTTTTCTAATAAATTATTAACACTAATAAATCCCATTTTTGCCAGGCTGTCCAAAAATGTCACTTGCTGTATGGTTTTTACTATAGCAAAAGTATAATATTATAACATTGCTTTGCCTTATTTGATTAGAAACAGGCTTTACTTAGGTTTTCAGACTGACACAGCATATTCACAGAGGGGAATGTTAAAGGCCTACTGAAATGAGATTTTCTTATTTAAATGGGGATAGCAGGTCCGTTCTATGTGTCATACTTGATCATTTCGCGATATTGCCATATTTTTACCTAAAGGATTTAGTAGAGAACATCGACCATAAAGTTCGCAACTTTTGGTCGCTAATAAAAAAGCCTTGCCTGTACCGGAAGTAGCAGATGATTACCACGTGACGTCACGGGTTGTGGAGCTCCTCACATCCTCACATTGTTTACAATCATGGCCACCAGCAGCGAGAACGATTTGGACTGAGAAAGCGACAGTTTCCCCATTAATTTGAGCCAGGATGAAAGATTTGTGGATGAGGAAAGTTAGACTGAAGCACAAAAAAAAAGCAGATGTAATTAGACACATTTACTAGGATAATTCTGGCAGATCCCTTATCTGCTTAATGTTTTAACAGTGTTTTAGTGAGATTGTAAAGTCATTCCTCAAAGTCGGATGGCTGCGGTGAACGCCAGTGTCTCTCAGAGAAGCCAAGGAGCCAAGCTCACAGCTGCCTTTTTTGACAGCTGCTGCAGGAGGTCCCATAATCCACTGATGTCTCCGGTAAGAGTCGACTTAATATCACAATTTTCCCCATCCAAAAACTTGCTGGTTGACGTAGACAAACATGTCCGCTTGACCGCTCTGTGTTAAAGCTTCACAACAAACAAAGAAACACCGGCTGTGTGTCGGTTGCTAAAGGCAGCTGCAATCCACCGCTTTCCACCAACAGCATTCTTCTTTGACGTCTCCATTATTAATTGAACAAATTGCAAAAGATTCAGCAACACAGATGTCCAAATTACTGAGTAATTATGCAATGAAAAGAGACAACTTTTAGCCGCAAGTGGTGCTGGGCTAATATGTCCCCTCCAACCCGTGATGTCACAAACACACGTCATCATACGCGTCATCATTCCGCAACGTTTTCAACAAGAAACTCCGCGGGAAATTTAAAATTGCAATTTAGTAAACTAAAAAGACTGTATTGAAATGTGTTGCAATGTTAATATTTCATCATTGATATATAAACTATCAGACTGCGTGGTCGGTAGTAGTGGGTTTCAGTAGGCCTTTAAATCAAAATTAACATTGTACCCTTATCTGGTGTCAAAAACAAATACACATGTTACAAATCAATGCATCAAAATCGTTTTTGTACCATGAACATCCATGTAGACCTTTTACCTTATTTATTCTGATGTTTTCTTCAAGAAACATTGTGTACATGTACAAGAGATTTATTAATGTCAAAGCAAGACATTTTTGCCAAGAACCCATTTGTAGAAGTTGTAATGTAAACACAACTTCTGTGCAGTAAATACAGTTCACCACAAGAGGTCAGTGTTGAATGAGTTCTTCAGCAGTGAATTCAATTGAATGTGTTTTGTTTATCCTGTTCAGTCCACACCACTCTAAACCAACTTTCTAGGTATAATGATTGATGATAAAATTAACTGGAAATGTAAAAAACACGTCAATAATGATTTAAGCAAAATTGATTGGCAACACTGAATTGGCCCTAGTGTGTGAATGTGAGTGTGAATGTTGTCTGTCTATCTGTGTTGGCCCTGCGATGAGGTGGTGACTTGTCCAGGGTGTACCCCGCCTTCCGCCCGATTGTAGCTGAGATAGGCGCCAGCGCCCCCCGTGACCCCGAAAGGGAATAAGCGGTAGAAAATGGATGGATGGATGGATGGATGTTCTTGACCAAAAATTACTTCATAGCCGTTACTGCTTGCTAGTGTTACCATATCTGAGTTATTGTGCAGAAATCTGGAGGAATAACTACAAAACTAAACTCCATTCATTAACAGTTTTACAAAAAAGGTCAGTTATAATAATACTGTACATAATGTTGGATATAGAGAACATTCAAACCCTTTATTCATTGAATCGAAAATACTGAAATTCCACGACATAGTGAATTTGCAAACAGCTAAAATTATGCACTAAGCAAACTACAATCTGCTATCCAAAAATATACAACAATTTTTCTCAACAATAGAGGAGATATATAATCTTAGAGAAAAATTGTATTTATAAAATTTATACGCACATACTACACTTAAGACCTTAAGGCATGGGTGTCAAACACTGGCCCGCGGGCCAAATTTGGCCCGATGTGTAATTTAATTTGGCCCTTGAGGCGATATCAAATTAACATTATAGCTGGCCCGCCATTATTACAAAGCAGCGGTGCCGCTGTAACACCGCAAGTTCTCACACTTGCCAATCCTCCGGAAGTTCAGTGCCTCTCCCGAAAATATCCGGGGCAAGCATTCTCCCGATTTCCACCCGGACAACAATATTGAGGGCTTGCCTTAAAAGTAGTGCTTTTAGCATCTTCTACAACCTGTCCTCACTTCCGCATTTCCTCCATACAAACAGCGTGCAGGCCCACTCGCATAATGTATGCGGCTATTACACACACATGAGTGAATGCAAAGCATACTTGGTCAACATCCATACAGGTCACACTGAGGGTGGCCGTATAAACAACATTAACACTGTTACAAATATGCGCCACACTGTGAACCCACACCAAATAAGAATGACAAACACATTTCGGGACAACATCTGCACTGTAACATAACATAAACACAACAGAACAAATACCCAGAACCCCTTGCAGCACTAACTCTATCGGGACGCTACAATATATTTTGATATTTACCTCAGAAGGCTGCAAATAGAAAAGAGGCATTAAATTTGTATTTAAATTTTATTTGACATGCCATTTATATTTTTCAATTATTATTATTATTATTTAAAACTCGATTTTGCATGTCACTATAAAGTTATATAAGCCTTGCTTGTTCAATGTTCAATGCAAAACTTGTTTGGATCCCTATTAAAAGGTTCATTTGTTCAACCTTGGCCCGCTGCTTTGTTCAGTTTTAAATTTTGGCCCACTCTGTATTTGAGTTTGACACCCCTGCCATAGGTTATCAGTATGTGAAATTAAATTGTAGAATGGATTTAGCAAAGAAATCAAACAAAGTACTAATATGATCCACTTCAAGAAACTCTTCAAACTTTAAGTTTTACAAAGTACAAAGAAGAAAAACCATGATAAACATTCTGAATGTATTTTATCCATCCATTCATTTTCAAAACAATCTTATTCATCTCACCGGATGAAATATAACTTACTTCACTAATTTAGTTAAAATCACAAAGGTTTTAATGTTATTACTTATGGAGTATATTGTGAATAAATTGAGGACAGGAAGTGAACAAACGTTTTAGCAACTGCTATGTAAAGGCAAAGGGGTATGATTTAATAAGCTCTGCTTCTTCCAACTCCTTTTTGAAACATGTTGAATAGAGAAACTGGAAATTGTGATGTATCATGTTGTATGCATGCATGTGTGATATACAGCGGGGCAAAAAAGTATTTAGTCAGCCACCGATTGTGCAAGTTCTCCCACTTAAAATGATGACAGAGGTCTGTAATTTTTATCATAGGTACACTTCAACTGTGAGAGACAGAATGTGAAAAGAAATCCAGGAATTCACACTGCAGGAATTTTAAATAATTTATTTGTAAATTATGGTGGAAAATAAGTATTTGGTCAACCATTCAAAGCTCTCACTGATGGAAGGAGGTTTTGGCTCAAAATCTCACGATACATGGTCCCATTCATTCTTTCCTTAACACGGATCAATCGTCCTGTCCCCTTAGCAGAAAAACAGCCCCAAAGCATGATGTTTCCACCCCCATGCTTCACAGTAGGTGTGGTGTTCTTGGGAAGCAACTCAGTATTCTTCTTCCTCCAAACACGACGAGTTGAGTTTATACCAAAATGGATACATGGATGATACAGCAGAGGATTGGGAGAATGTCATCTGGTCAGATGAAACCAAAATAGAACTTTTTGGTATAAACTCAACTCGTCGTGTTTGGGAGGAAGAAGAATACTGAGTTGCATCCCAAGAACACCAAACCTACTGTGAAGCATGGGGGTGGAAACATCATGATTTGGGGCTGTTTTTCTGCTAAGGGGACAGGACGATTAATCCGTGTTAAGGAAAGAATGAATGGGGCCATGTATCGTGAGATTTTGAGCCAAAACCTCCTTCCATCAGTGAGAGCTTTAAATGGTTGACCAAATACTTATTTTCAAACATAATTTACAAATAAATTATTTAAAATTCCTACAATGTGAATTCCTGGAATTTTTTTTCACATTCTATCTCTCACAGTTGAAGTGTACCTATGATGAAAATTACAGACCTCTGTCATCATTTTAAGTAGGAGAACTTGCACAATCGGTAGCTGACTAAATACTTTTTTGCCCCACTGTGTGTATATATATATATATATATATATATATATATATATATATATATATATATATATATATATATATTCATCCATTTTCTACCGCTTATTCCCTTTTGGGGTCACGGGGGGCGCTGGCGCCTATCTCAGCTACTATCGGGCGGAAGGCGGGGTACACCCTGGACAAGTCCCCACTTCATCGCAGGGCCAACAAAGATAGACAGACAACATTCACGCTCACATTCACACACTAGGGCCAATTTTAGTGTTGCCAATCAACCTATCCCCAGGTGCATGTCTTTGGAAGTGGGAGGAAGCCGGAGTAGCCGGAGGGAACCCACGCATTCACGTTATATATATATACACACACACATATTTGTACTTTGTAATATTGTGCTTGCATGTATGCAGATGACCTATGACCCCAACAGAGCATCAGAGGTCCTGAAGTCCTTCACATTCCGAGACGTGGTGCAAGGACGCGTCGCCATCGAGGAGACTCTGAGCGACGACGACGATCAAACCCAAAGTAACGAATCGGCGCTCACAATTGGCCACGCCCCCGCCACGCCTCTCAACGACTCTTTCGTCTTCCTGCTGAAGGCTGGCAATGTCCAACCAGCGAAAGGTGAGCTTCACTTCACCATCTTACCTCATCACCAGATGCACCACGCTCCGCCCGGTGGGAATAAAGCGGACGTGGCGAGCAACGAACACAAGACGACACGGAGCAAGATCGCCGCGGGAGGGACGGTGGGAGGGGGGCGGACGCACGGCAGGGTGGAAATGGGTGTGCACCCTCACGTCCTAACGCACAAGAACCACAATAAGACACATCATAGAGTGAGGCCTCACAACCGCATAGCAAACCACACGCACGGCGGGAATCATGGCAGCCGGTCAAAGTCCAGCCCCCCTCCGGCCGAGCCACATCCCCCTGGCATGCACCCCGTTCAGGTGGCGGTCCTCCCTCGACCTGCCTCGGACCCTCTGCTCATCATCCTGCCTCTGCTGGCATGTCTGCTCCTCATCGTGATCCTGGTGGTGTTGATCCTGGTGTTGCGTCACCGCAGAGAGAAACAGGCCAGGATGCGCCTCCTGCAGGAGCTCGCTGCTGTGCAGTTACCCGCCGAGGGCAGCCCGTATTCGGGCGGGCCGGAGCGAAGCGTGGCTATGCCCTCGGTGGTGGTCACCCCGCTTCGTACGGCCAGCTGCCCCGCCTCTCCCGGGGCGCCCATAGGCTCCAGGAGGCGCAGTCTGGCCCCAGGGATGACCTTCTGGGGACCGTTTGATGCTGAGGCTTCGAGTAGTGATGAGAATATTGGAGGTCGGGAAAGAGAGAACACTTTTGGTAGAAATTCGTTACCAGCCATTTCTGTAGCGTTCAAGTCCTCTCGTCGATCTAAGCCCCCCACGCTTAAAGACAGCCAGTATTGGGTTTGATTGATCGGAATAAAATACGAACTGTGCCTTAGAGGTGTGCACTATTTACTGCTGTATAGGAGGCATATATACACTGGGGCAAAAAAGTATATAGTCAGCCACCGATTGTGCAAGTTTTCCCACTTAAAATAATGACAGAAGTCTGTAATTTTCATCATAGGTACACTTCAACTGTGAGAGACAGAATGTGGGAAAAAAATCCAGGAATTCACATTGTAGGAATTTATTTGTAAATAAGTATTTGGTCAACCATTCAAAGCTCTCACTGATGGAAGGAGGTTTTGGCTCAAAATCTCACGATACATGGCACCATTCATTCTTTCCTCAACACGGATCAATCTTCCTGTCCCCTTAGCAGAAAAACAGCCCCAAAGCATGATGTTTCCACCCCCATGCTTCACAGTAGGTATGGTGTTCTTGGGATGCAACTCAGTATTCTTCTTCCTCCAAACACGACGAGTTGAGTTTATACCAAAATGGATACATGGATGATACAGCAGAGGATTGGGAAGAACGTCATGTGGTCAGATGAAACCAAAATAGAACTTTTTGGTATAAACTCAACTCGTCGTGTTTGGAGGAAGAAGAATACTGAGTTGCATCCCAAGAACACCAGACCTACTGTGAAGCATGGGGGTGGAAACATCATGCTTTGGGGCTGTTTTTCTGCTAAGAAGACAGGACGATTGATCCGACATAAAGAAAGAATAAATTAGCCAAAACCTCCTTCCATCAGTGAGAGCTTTGAATGGTTGACCAAATACTTATTTTCCGCCATAATTTACAAATAAATTCTTTAAAATTCCGACAATGTGAATTCCTGGATTTTTATTTCACATTCTGTCCCTCACAGTTGAAGTGTACCTATGATGAAAATTACAGACCTCTGTCATCATTTTAAGTGGGAGAACTTGCACAATCGGTGGCTGACTAAATACTTTTTTGCCCCACTGTATATACTATGAACAACTTCAGGTCTTAATGATCCGTTTTGATTGAACCACATGTTAAGAAACACAACCAATATGAAACCCCAACAATAAAATTGGTAAATGATAGTAGTTGAGCATTTGTAGAGGCAGAATGTCTGCACTGGATTGTGCCTAATAAAGCGTCCTGTGGGCTAAATTCAAAATGTGTTGCAGCAATATGCAATCAATGCGATCAAGTGTTTGCTTGTTTTTAATGTCCTTTGCTATGTCTTATTGCTTTGGAACAAATACGTATAATATAAATAGGTTAATTTATTTACTGTATTATGGATAATGCTTAAAGGCCTACTGAAATGAGATTTTCTTATTTAAACGGGGATAGCAGGTCCATTCTATGTGTCATACTTTTGCGATATTGCCATATTTTTGCTGAAAGGATTTAGTAGAGAACATCTTCGCAACTTTTGGTCTCTACTAAAAAAGTCTTGCCTTTACCGGAAGTAGCAGACGATGACGTCACCGGTGTGAGGGCTCCTCACATCCTCACATTGTTTATAATGGGAGCAAGAGCTATTCGCACCGAGAAAACGACAATTTCCCCATTAATTTGAGCGAGGATAAAAGATTTGGGGCTGAGGATATTGATAGCGAAGGACTAGAAAAAATAAATAAATAAATAAAGTAAAAAAAAAAAAAAAGGCGATTGTATTGGGAGCGATTCAGATGTTTTTAGACACATTTACTAGGATAATTCTGGGAAATCCCTTATCTTTCTATTGTGTTGCTAGTGTTTTAATGAGTTAAATAGTACCTGATAGTCGGAGGGGTGTGTCCACGGGTGTGTTGACGCCAGTGTCTTAGGGAAGTCACGGCAGCTGCATGGAAGGCGCGCAAGCTTCGCAGATCTCCGGTAAGAGGCGACTTTTTACCACAATTTTTTTCACCGAAACCTAACGGTTGACAAGTGTTTGGGAACCATGATCCCTTGACCGCTCTGATCCATAGTAAAGCTTCACCTCCGGGAATTTTAAACAAGGAAACACCGTGTGTTTGTGTGGCTGAAGGCTAAAACCGGGGTAGGGAACCTATGGCTCTTTTGATGACTGCATCTGGCTCTCATATAAATCTTAGCTGAAATTACTTAACAGGATAAGTAATTAATAATTCCGCTGGTAATCGCAGTGTTAAAAATAACGTTCAAAATATAAAAAATTCTCATGCATTTTAATCTATTTGTCCGTTTTCTACCGCACCAGTTCAAGAAGTCGCATTAATGTTAAGATGTATTTTATTTATTATTGGTTAGCTTCAGAATAACAATTTTATTAAAAAGAATGAGAGACTTATTATACTATAAAAATGTTGGTCTTACTTAAAAATGCATGCATTTAGTTGTATTCAGTGTTAAAAAATTTTTTATATGGTTCTCACGGAAATACATTTTAAAATATTTGGCTTTCATGGCTTTCTCAGCCAAAAAGGATCCCGACCCCTGGGCTAAAAGCTTCCCACCTTCATCTTTCTACTTTGACTTCTCCATTATTAATTGAACAAATTGCAAAAGATTCAGCAACACAGATGTCCAAAATACTGTGTAATTGCGCGATGAAAAGAGAGGACTTTTAGCCGCAAGTGGTGCTGCGCTATGTCCCCTGCAACCCGAAACGTCACGCAGACGCGTCATCATTCTGCAACGTTTTCAACAACAAACTCCGCGGGAAATTTTAAATTGTAATTTAATAAACTAAAAATGCCGTATTGGCATGTGTTGCAATGTTAATATTTTATCATTGATATATAAACTATCAGACTGCGTGGTCGGTAGTAGTGGGTTTCAGTAGGCCTTTAATATTGATAACATGATAACGTTGGTACTTTTGTGAATTCTTTTAGTGTTTTATCTAGCCGTGACGTCAGTATGATGGCATCTGCATCCTTAAAGCTCACAATGTGACAAGTGACTCTATTGGTAGTTCAATAAGTTTCAACAAGTTAAAAATGTCCTCCTCAATTGTATTCTTCACTATGCACTGGTAAACATGTATTTTTCAATAAAAGACACTTCAACATGCACATGCTTGATTTGATACAACTGAAAGTTTTGTTGAACCCGTCAAGAAACATCAATGACCACTTGATGAGTCCGTCCGTCCTCAACAGACCTTAAACCTCTGTCACGAACATTTGATTCACAAACACCTCTGTTTGCAAACTTTTTAACTTACAAACTTTAAGACCAAGCCTAACATGCCTCGGTGTGCAAACCGTGTTTCTTTGTATGAATGTTTATATTCAGTCATTCAATTTGTGTTAAGCCTGCAGGCAAAAAGCAGGGCACAGCATTTATGGGGAACTACATTTGCTGACCAGGACACTATTAGTCACTTCTCAGCGATTAAATGTGTGTGCTTTTTCTCTGTTGACATTTTTGTCTATTTTGCTAAATCAATATGAGCCTTAAAGGCCTACTGAAATGAGATTGTCTTATTTAAACGGGGATAGCAGGTCCATTCTATGTGTCATACTTGATCATTTTGCGATATTGCCATATTTTTGCTGAAAGGATTTAGTCGAGAACATCGACGATAAAGTTCGCAACTTTTGGTCGCCTTGCCTGTACCAGAAGTAGCAGACGATGTGCACGTGACGTCATGGTTTGTGGAGCTCCTCACATCTGAACATAGTTTACAATCATGGCCACCAGCAGCGAGAGCGATTCGGACCGAGAAAGCGACGATTTCCCCATTAATTTGAGTGAGGATGAAATATTTGTGGATGAGGAAAGTGAGAGTGAAGGACTAGAAAAAACAAAACAAAACAAAAACTAGACGGCAGAGCAATTCAGATGTTATTAGACAAATTTACTAGGATAATTCTGGAAAATCCCTTACGTGCTTATTGTGTTACTAGTGTTATAGTGAGATTCTATGGTCGTACCTGTCTTACCTGAAGGTCGGAGGGGTGTGGTGACCGCCAGTGTCTCTGAGGGAAGCCACGTTTCTCGACAAAGCGAAGACAGCCGATGCTTCCTCCATGTTGGAAGCAATCGACGGTCTGGGACGGCCAGTGGGATGTGGCAAGAGAGTCCACAGCTGCCTCTTTGACAGGTGCACGAGGAATTACGCAAGCTCTCCGCTCATGTCTACGGTAAGAGCCGACTTATCACCACCATTTTCTCACCGAAACCTGCCGGTTGACATGTGGTAGGGAACCATAATAGCTTGACCGCTCTGTTCCATAGTAAATCTTCACTGTCATCTTTTGTGAATGTAAACAAGGAAACACCGGCTGTGTTTGTGTTGCTAAAGGCGGCCGCAATACACCGCTTCCCACCTACATCTTTCTTCTTTGACGTCTCCATTATTTATTGAACAAATTGCAAAAGATTCAGCAACACAGATGTCCATAATACTGTGGAATTATGCGATGAAAAGAGACGACTTATAACTAAAAATGGTGCTGGAACACAATGTCCTCTACAATGCGTGACGTCACATCATACCGCAACATTTTAGCATGGTACTTCCGCGTGAAATTTAAAATTGCAATTTAGTAAACTAAACCCGCCGTATTGGCATGTGTTGCAATGTTAATATTTCATCATTGATATATAAACTATCAGACTGCGTGGTCGGTAGTAGTGGGTTTCAGTAGGCCTTTAAAAAGACAAAAGACCGGCGATTTTTCTGGAAGAATATGCCAAAGTAGATTCATTTCACAGCGGAGAGGAAAGCTCCTATCCTTCAGCAGCATGTCTTTCAAGGCACAGACACCCACCAGTGGTACCCTCGTCATCGGCTTATTCGAGTGGAAATGGCAAGCATTTCATCACCGGAACAGCTGAGCTAGCTTCCCGGGTTGGCCAACATAGTTTCTCTTTGAATATCCTTCTTGAAATTGTCCTTGCAAATATATATCTGCCACGATTAGATGGCCAAAACAGAATTGGCCTGTTTTTACTTCAGACTGAACGTTGCATCCATCGAAAGTTGCACTTTTGCCCTGCACTCAAGAACAGGATGTCCTTAATTCTTTCCAATGCTGTGCTTGACCTGTGAGAAACCTTCTAAATCCTGCTTTTTCTTCAGTTGGTAAAATGTGAACGAGTTATACACTTGTAAAGATTTAGAATTATGTAATAGGATCATGAGAAAAGGAGATTGCGCACAAGGTTTCTTGGTTTGTCAAGTGCATGGTCACTCTGGACAGAGTCCACTGGCCAAAACAATGAGTCAGCAAATAATATATGTGGTGACTCTGACTCGTTATATTTGCAACTCAATCAAAACGATTAACATATAGTTAAAAAATGTAAATAAATGCTAAAGATAATAAAAAAAATATTGTCAAATAGTCAAGGATGCCACCTAAGGTGTGTGTGTGTGTGTGTGTGTGTGTGTGTGTGTGTGTGTGTGTGTGTGTGTGTGTGTGTGTGTGTGTGTGTGCGTGTGTGTGTGTGTGTGTGCGATCAGAAGTTCATACTTGGCCACCAACAAGGGGTACTGGGATAACATCCTGGTCTGGTGGCTCAGTAACTCACAAAGCTCCAATGTTTTTTTTCTCACCTATATAGTAGTTTAACTGAGACAGGTTTTCTCAAATATTAGGGGCTCGGAATCTTCTCTTAAAGGCCTACTGAAATGAGATGTTCTTATTCAAACGGGGATAGCAGGTCCATTCTATGTGTCATACTTGATCATTTTGCGATATTGCCATATTTTTGCTGAAAGGATTTAGTAGAGAGCATCGACGATAAAGTTCGCAAATTTTGGTCGCTAATAAAAAAAGCCCTGCCTGTACCAGAAACAGCAGACGATGTGCGTGTGACGTCACGGGTTGTAGGGATCCTCAAATCCTCACATTGTTTATAATCGTAGCCACTAGCAGCGAGAGCGATTCGGATCGAGAAAGCGACGATTTCCCTATTAATTTGAGCGAGGATGAAAGATTTGTGGATGAGGAAAGTTAGAGTGAAGCACTAGAAAGAAAGAAAAAAGGCAACGGCAGTGGGAGCGATTCAGATGTTATTAGACACATTTACTAGGATAATTCTGGAAAAGCCCTTATTTGCTTATTGTATTACTAGTGTTTTAGTGAGATGATAAAGTCATGCCTGAAAGTGGGAGGGGTGTGGTGACCGCCAGTGTCTCTGAGGGAAGCCATGGAGGAGCCAAGAAAGTCGCAGCTGCTGCAGGAGGACGCAAGCTCCGCTCATGTCTTCGGTAAGAGCCGACTTATTACCACAACTTTCTCACCGAAACCTGCCGGTTGACATGTGGTAGAGAAACATGTTTGCTTGACTGCTCTGTTCCATATTAAAGCTTCACAACAAACAAAGAAACACTGGCCGTAATACACCGCTTTCCACCTACAGCATTCTTCTTTGACGTCTCCATTATTAATTGAACAAATTGCAACAGATTCAGCAACACAGATGTCCAAAATACTGTGTAATTATGCGATTAAAGCAGACGACTTTTAGACGTGAGTGGTGCTGGGATAAAATGTCCGCTCCAACCAATAAAGTCACAAGCACGCGTCAACATAAGCGTCATCATTCCGCGACGTTTTCAACAGGACACCACGCGGTAAATTTAAAATTGCAATTTAGTAAACTAAACCGGCCGTATTGGCATGTGTTGCAATGTTAATATTTCATAATTGATATATAAACTATCAGACTGCGTGGTCGGTAGTAGTGGGTTTCAGTAGGCCTTTAACAGCTGCTGTTTTACCTCTGTCATAGTTCACTGATTGCATTTGTATGTGAGCAAAAATCTTCCCTCAGCAAGACCATGCATACCTCAATGGTTAAAACTGCTGCCTCTCACTCAGTACTACTGGGTTCAAATCCATAAATTGGAGAATTTTGCTTTTTTTTTCACCACCATCATAGTTCACTGATTACATTTGTATATGAGCGAAAATCCAGCTTTAATAGGACCCAGGATAGCAACACTGTGGGCTCCTAAGAACAGGGTTATTGGGTTCAAACCCCATGTAGGTAATCCGTCATTTACTGTAGCTGTATGGCGTCAAGACAACATGCATTATTATGTGCTAGTTGCTTGATTAACATATAGTTGAAAAATTAAGTAAACGCTAAAAAAAATAATAATCATGAATAAATTAGCAAATAGTCAATGATGACACCTCAGGGGTTACCTGAATGTGTGAATGAGTGTGTGCATGTGTGTGTAATTCCTGAAGTTGGTGGGAATAGGAGTAGAAAGTAAATTTAAAAAATGATCACTCCTGGGTACAATTAAAATAAGAGATGTTAATTGTAAAAATAAGGTTTATTAAATAATGATTTTATTTACAAACCCCGTTTCCATATGAGTTGGGAAATTGTGTTAGATGTAAATATAAACAGAATACAATGATTTGCAAATCCTTTTCAACCCATATTCAATTGAATGCACTACAAAGACAAGATATTTGATGTTCAAACTCATAAACTTTATTTTTTTTTTTTTTTGCAAATAATAATTAACTTAGAATTTCATGGCTGCAACAGTCTCAAAGTAGTTGGGAAAGGGCATGTTCACTGTGTTGTATCACCTTTTCTTTTAACAACACTCAATAATAATAATGGGAACTGAGGAAACTAATTGTTGAAGCTTTGAAAGTGGAATTCTTTCCCATTTTTGTTTTATGTAGAGTTTCAGTCGTTCAGCAGGCCGGGGTCCCCGCTGTTGTATTTTATGCTTAATATTGCGCCACACATTTTCAGTGGGAGACAGGTCTGGACTGCAGGCGAGCCAGGAAAGTACCCGCACTCTTTTTTTTTTATGAAGCCACGCTGTTCTAACACGTACTGAATGTGGCTTGACATTGTCTTGCTGAAATAAGCAGGGGCGTCCATGAAAAAAATGGCGCTTAGATGGCAGCATATGTTGTTCCAAAACCTGTATGTACCTTTCAGCATTAATGGTGCCTTCACAGATGTGTAAGTTACCCATGCCTTGGGCACTAATGCACCCCCATACCATCACAGATGCTGGCTTTTGAACTTTGCGTCGATAACAGTCTGGATGGTTCGCTTCCCCTTTGGTCCAGATGACACGATGGGTTGGGTTGTACTTGTATAGCGCTTTTCTACCTTCAAGATACTCAAAGGGCTTTGACACTACTTCCACTTTTACCCATTCACACACACATTCACACACTGATGGAGGGAGCTGCCATGCAAGGCCCTAACCAGCACCCATCAGGAGCAAGGGTGAAGTGTCTTGCTCAGGACACAATGGATGTGACGAGGTTGGTACTAGGTGGGGATTGAACCTGGGACCCTCGGGTTGCGCACGGCCACTCTGCTACTGCGCCACGCCGTCCGATGACAAATATTTCTAAAAACAATTTGAAATGTGGACTCGTCAAACCACAGAACACTTTTCCACTTAGCATCAGTCCATCTTAGATGATCTCGGGCCCAGAGAAGCCGGCGGAGTTTCTGGATGTTGTTGATAAATGGCTTTCGCTTTGCATAGTAGAGCTTCAACTTGCACTTACAGATGTAGCGACGAACTGTATTTATTGACAGTGGTTTTCTGAAGTGTTTCTGAGCCCGTGTAGTGATATCCATTAGAGATTGATGTCGGTTTTTGATACAGTGCCGTCTGAGGGATCGAAGGTCACGGTCATTCAATGTTGGTTTCCGGCCATGCCGCTTACGTGGAGTGATTTCTCCAGATTCTCTGAACCTTTTGATGATATTATGGACCGGAGATGTTAAAATCCTGCAACTGCACTTTGAAAAACGTTGTTCTTAAACTGTTTGACTTTTTGCTAACGCAGTTGTGGACAAAGGAGTGTAGCTCACCCCATCCTTTTTTGTGAAAGGAAGCGGTTTTTATACCCAATCATGGCACCCACCTGTTCCCAATTTGTCACACCTATGGATCATGTTTTGTTTTGTCATGTTATGTTTTTGATTTTGGACATTCAGTCACGTTTTGCACTTCCTGGTTTTGTTTGTTTCCATGCCAACGTCTTAGTTCCCACCTTGTCACGCCCCTGCCCTCAGTCCCGCACCTGTTCCTGATTATCACAGCCAGTATTTAAGTAATTTTCTTTCTGTTCATCATTCTGGGATCTTCTCACATGCGCACGCACCCTACCCATGCTGCACCTCCTTCATGTCCTTGTCCATAGTTCCATGCCGTGTAAGTTTTTGTATTTATGCCACTCTGCTAGTTTTGTTTATAGTTTATTATTATTCATGCCAATCGAGCAAGTGTTTTTGTTTCATGTTTGTAGTTTGCAGCATTTATGCTAGTCTTTTGTTTATTCATAGCCAAGTGTCTGTACCTCCTTGTGAGCGCCCTTAGTTTGATTATTTTTGATTATAGTGTTTAAATAAACAACCATGTACTCACGTCCACGACGCACTCGTGCTGATTCTCATCTGCATCGAAGAAACAATCCACGTCCAAGCCTTGTTGTGACACAATTAGCCTGCACACCTGTGGAATGTTCCAAATAAGTGTTTGATGAGCATTCCTCAACTTTATTAGTATTTATTGCCACTTTTCCTAACTTCTTTGTCACATGTTGCTGGCATCAAATTCTATAGTTAATGCCATCCATTTTCTACCGCTTATTCCATTTCGGGGTCGCGGGGGGCGCTGGCGCCTATCTCAGCTACAATCGGGCAGAAGGCGGGGTACACCCTGGACAAGTCGCCACCTCATCGCAGGGCCAACACAGATAGACAATATTCACACTCACATTCACACACTAGGGCCAATTTAGTGTTGCCAATCAACCTATCCCCAGGTGCATGTCTAAAGTTAATGATTATTTGCAAAAAAAAAAAAAAAATGTTTATCAGTTTGAACATCAAATATGTTGTCTTTGTAGCATATTCAACTGAATATGGGTTGAAAACGATTTGCAAATAATTGTATTCTGTTTTTATTTACATCTAACACAATTTCCCAACTCATATGGAAACAGGGTTTGTTATAAAAAACACAACAAGGCTTTAAATCAAGTAACGCATGTACAGTATGTTTAATAGAGTCAGGCAATTAAACTAACATTCTCCATGCATCCACCAAAGAATCACCTTTAAATGCCTAAAAATAGTTTGAAAAAAAAATTGAATGTGGACAAATGATTAATTGAAGTGAAGTGAATTATATTTATATAGCGCTTTTCTCTCATGACTCAAAGCGCTTTACATAGTGAAACCCAATATCTAAGTTACATTTAAACCAGTGTGGGTGGCACTGGGAGCAGGTGGGTAAAGTGTCTTGCCCAAGGACACAACGGCAGTGACTAGGATGGCGGAAGCGGGAATCGAACCTGCAACCCTCAAGTTGCTGGCACGGCCACTCTACCAACCGAGCTATACCGCCCCACATAATTGACATGGATGTACAGGCTCACACTGACAAAACATAGTCTCTAATTATGTAGCCGACCTATCGTCTTTCTTGTCCCTCAGCGCGACTGCCGTACCAAATATTCTGTCCCAGTGGCTAAAAAAGGGAGCGTAGTTGCTGCTGGGCCTCTGATGGTGCATGTCGTGAGCCGGTGCGCCCCCCAGCAGGCCGAAGGGCACCAGTCGGTTGAGGCTCCACGGCAAATCGTAGCCAATGTGATCCTCCACTGACATCCAGATACTGAGCACCGTGACGCACCACATGGTCAAAGGGTGACACTTGAGAAAAACGGGATCCTGGTTGCTCCAGAGTGCTACCGTTAGCAGCTCTGGGATGCTGAGCTGCTCGGTGGACCATGAAAAAGGCGCCGTGTATTCATGGTGGATGGCGTGGATGCATCGATAAAGCTGCTTGTTTTTGTGGTGCATAAAATGCCAGATGAAGTACTGAGTGTCAAAGAGGAGAAGAAGAGCCAGTCCGTCTATGAAGACTCTGTGAAGGGCGGGAGCTTCCTGAGGTATCGCTGGGGGAGGAAGGATGAACATGCTGACCATCACACTTGGTAGGACAAAGAAGATTTGGTTGAAAAGAGCGATCAGCAAGCTCCTGGCCATCATTCCAAGTGTGGGCTGCCTCTGCGGCTGGATCTTGTACCGGTGGAAAAAAGGAGCCCTTTGTCCCAACAGGTCCATCACTGCAAAAGGTAAGCTGAAGACGAAGTAGCTGCAAAAAGCAAGCAGGACTGGGAAGAAAGGGGACGAGATGAGAGGCAGGTGGTGAAGAAGCAGATAGTCCCAGAGCGGCTGCAGGAGACACTCCCATCTCGTGGAGGTGAGAGGATGCGTTGGCAAGTCGCTGATGTTCAACATGTTGATGCAAAGCTGCACGCTGGACTACTTCTGCACACTCCACACCAGCAAAATCCCTCTTATAAAGTATTGGAGTTTGACTCAAAGAGGATTAACCGTTCAAGGGTTTTCAGGAAAATACAACAAATATATATATATGGGCTTCACGGTGGCAGAGGGGTTAGTGCGTCTGCCTCACAATACGAAGGTCCTGCAGTCCTGGGTTCAAATCCAGGCTCGGGATCTTTCTGTGTGGAGTTTGCATGTTCTCCCCGTGAATGCGTGGGTTCCCTCCGGGTACTCTGGCTTCCTCCCACTTCCAAAGACATGCACCTGGGGATAGGTTGATTGGCAACACTAAAAAAAAAAAATGGCCCTAATGTGTGAATGTGAGTGTGAATGTTGTCTGTCTATCTGTGTTGGCCCTGCGATGAGGTGGCGACTTGTCCAGGGTGTACCCCGCCTTCCGCCCGATTGTAGCTGAGACAGGCGCCAGCGCCCCCCGCGACCCCAAAAGGGAATAAGCGGTAGAAAATGGATGGATGGATGGACAACAAATATATATCAAGACTGGATACGATGTTTATGTTCACGGTGCGGCTGCAGCTTTTAGTTGTTTTAGTAATTTAAAATAATCAGGTAATCGGGTTAAACACATTTCATAGCCTCAATTCGCATTTTAGGGAACATAAGATTTTTCTGTTTGCCATAGACTTAAAGGCCTACTGAAACCCACTACTAGCGACCACGCAGTCTGATAGTTTATATATCAATGCTGAAATATTAACATTGCAACACATGCCAATACGGCCTTTTTAGTTTACTATATTGCAATTTTTTAATTTCCCGGGAGTTTGTTGTTGAAAACGTCGCGGAATGATGATGTGTACGCGTGACGTCACCGACTGTAAGGAAATATTAGTGCTGCGCACACACACAGCTAAAAGTCGTCTGCTTTAACGGCATAATTACACAGTATTTTGGACATCTGTGTTGCTGAATCTTTTGCAATTTGTTCAATTAATAATGGAGAAGTCAAAGTAGAAAGATGGAGTTGGGAAGCTTTAGCCTTTAGCCACACAAACACAATGATTCCTTGTTTAAAATTCCCGGAGGTGAAGCTTTCCTATGGATCAGAGCGGTCAAGCGAACATGGATCCCGACCAAATGTCAACCAGCAGTTTTTAGTGAGAAAATTGTGGTAAAAAGTCGCCACTTACCGGAGATCAGCTGAGCTTGCCCCGTCCATACAGCTGCCGTCGACTTCAATCAGACACTGGCCTCAAGACATCCGTGGACACACCCTTCCGACTATCAGGGACTATTAAACTCACTAAAACACTAGCAACGCAATAGAAAGATAAGGGATTTCCCAGAATTATCCTAGTAAATGTGTCTGAAAACATCTGAATCCGTCCCAATGCAATCGCATTTTTTTTTAATGTGATTTTATTTTTAATTTTTTTGTAGTTCGTCGCTATCAATATCCTCAAACACAAATCTTTCATCCTTGCTCAAATTAATGGGGAAATTGTCGTTTTCTCAGTCTGAATAGCTCTTTTTGTTGGAGGCTCCCATTAAAAACAGTGTGAGGATGTGAGGAGCCATCAACGGATGACGTGATCGTCTGCTACTTCCGGTACAGGCAAGACATTTTTATTAGCGACCAAAAGTTGCGAACTTTATCGTCGATGTTCTCGACTAAATCCTTTCAGCAAAAATATGGCAATATCGCGAAATGATCAAGTATGACACATAGAATGGACCTGCTATCCCCGTTTAAATAAGAAAATCTCATTTCAGTAGGCCTTTGATTCTTTTGTTTTTAAATAAAAAATGCACTGAACCTTTAACATATGTGCATAAATAAAAAATTAATAAATAATTAAAATAAAACTACAAACCCCGTTTCCATATGTGTTGGGAAATTGTGTTGGATGTAAATATAAACGGAATACAATTATTTGCAAATCCTTTTCAACCCATATTCAGTTGAATGCACTACATAGACAAGATATTTGATGTTCAAACTCAAACTTATTTTTTTTTGCAAATAATGATTAACTTGGAATTTCATGGCTGCAACACGGGCCAAAGTAGTTGGGAAAGGGCATGTTCACCACTGTGTTACATCACCTTTTCTTCTAACAACACTCAAAAAACGTTTGGGAACTGAGGAAACTAATTGTTGAAGCTTTTATAATGGAATTATTTCCCATTCTTGTTTTATGTAGAGCTTCAGTTGTTCGACAGTCCGGGGTCTCCGCTGTTGGATTTTACGCTTCATAATTCGACACACATTTTCGATCGGCGACAGGTCTGGACTGCAGGCGGGCCAGGAAAGTACCCGCACTCTTTTATTAAAAACCACGCTGTTGTAACACGTGGCTTGGCATTGTCTTGCTGTAATAAGCAGGGGCGTCCATGATAACGTTGCTTGGATGACAACATATGTTGCTCCAAAACCTGTGTGGACCTTTCAGCATTAATGGTGCCTTCACAGATGTGTAAGTTACCCATGTCTGGTACCCATCACAGATGCTGGTTTTTAAACTTTGCAATTTAACAATCCGGATGGTTATTTTCCTCTTTGTTCCGGAGGACGCCACCTCCACAATTTCCAAATATAATTTGAAATGTGGACTTGTCAGACCACAGAACACTTTTCCACTTTGCATCAGTCCATCTTAGGTGAGCTCGGGCCCAGCGAAGCCGGCGGCGTTCCTGGGTGTTGTTGATAAATGGCTTTCGCTTTGCATAGTAGAGTTTTAACTTGTACTTACAGATGTAACGACCAACTGTAGTTACTGACAGTGGTTTTATGAAGTGTTCCTGATCCCATGTGGTGATATCATTTACACACTGTCGTTTTTTGATGCAGTACCGCCTGAGGGATCAAACGTCCCTAATATCATTGCTTACGTGCAGTGATTTCTCCAGATTCTCTGAACCTTTTGATGATTTTAAGGACCGTAGATGGTAAAATCCCTAAATTCCTTGCAATAGCTCGTTGAGAAATATTGTTCTAAAACTGTTCGACAATTTGCTTACAAAGCGGTGACCCTCGCCCCATCCTTGTTTGGGAATGACTTAGCATTTCATGGAAGCTGCTTTTATACCCAATCATGGCACCCACCTGTTCCCAATTAGCCTGCACACCTGTGGGATGTTCCAAATAAGTGTTTGATGAGCATTCCTCAACTTTATCAGTATTTATTGCCTCCTTTCCCAACTTCTTTGTCACGTGTTGCTGGCATCAAATTCTAAAGTTAATGATCGTTTGCAATAAAAAAAATTTTCAAATATGTTGTCTTTGTAGTGCATTCAATTGAATATGGATTGAAAATTATTTGCCAATCATTGTGTTCCGTTTATATTGACATCAAACACAATTTCCCAACTCAAATGTAAACGGGGTTTGTATTATAATTGTTTACATTTTAGGGGAAGCCGAGTATACCGAGGACATTTTTGAGCAGACAGCAAACAAGCAGATCAGGTTGCTAAAAGTGCTTGTACAGCACCCGCCCCCCCCCGCCCCCACCACCACTCGGTCTCTCCAACAACAAAAACTCAGACAAAAGCTCCACCCCACACTCCTGCACCTTCTTCAATGGGTGCAGAGAGCAGAAAAACGAGGGGAGGGGCCCGGAACGAACGCGCACGGAAGGGGGACCCCAAGCCCTCTCCTCTCCTTTTTCTGCTCGCGAATAGCGAGGCCCAGGAGCAGCTGTTGCGGCCCCCTCGGACATTTGAGCCTGTGCCTTTCAACCCCCCCCCCCCCCGACACACAAAGTCTGGAGTTGTAAGTGTGAGGGGGTGCGGGCGGATGGGGAGTGTCGGCGGTGATGTGCACAAAGCGAAAGGCACACTTTGCCGGATCAACCTGGCTCCGACACTTCTCTTTAGCCGGCAGATCCAGCAGCAGGGGTGGAGGAGGACTTAAAGAGCAGGAGGAAGCCTTTAAAGTTGTGGTGAGTCAGTCACGGCACAAAGGAGGCCCTCAGGTCTGCCATAAGGACGCACGCACATCATCTGTTCTCTAACACTCAGACCGATACACTGCAAAAAGTCAGTGTATAGATCCTGGGTGTCAAACTCTGGCCCGCCGTGTGATTTCATTTGAACCTTGAGGCAATCTTAAATTACAAACCCCGTTTCCATATGAGTTGGGAAATTGTGTTTGGATGCAAATATAAACGGAATACATCCAATCCAATCCAATCCACTTTATTTATATAGCACATTTAAACAACAATAAAGTTTCCAAAGTGCTGCACAGCCATGTTAAAAACAATATTATGCTCCACCAATGACTGAATAAAACAAAAAATGAATAAAAATAAAACCAATAAAAACAATATAAAAACAAATATGATTAAAAACTATTTTAAAAGGTAAAATCAATTAAAACAGTAAAATAAAAATCAAAGTGTATAAAAAACACAGAGGACAGAGGACCACACAACTCACGTAGTGTTAAAAGCCAAAGAATAAAAGTGGGTCTTAAGACGAGACTTAAAACACTCCACTGTGGAAGCAGTTTGAACATGGAGCGGCAGAGTGTTCCAGAGCTTAGGGCCGACCACAGAGAAGGCCCTGTCTCCCCTGGTCTTAAGTCTGGTCTTGGGCACCACGAGCTGGAACTGGCTCTCGGACCTCAGAGCGCGCACAGGGATGTAAATTTGGATGAGGTCCGAGATATATTGAGGTGCCAGTCCATGTAAAGATTTAAAAACAAACAGCAATGTTTTAAAATCAATTCTAAAATGAACAGGGAGCCGGTGAAAACTCTGAAGAATTGGGGTTATATGCTGGCGTTTCCTGGGCCATGTTAAAAGTCGTGCTGCCGCGTTCCGGACTAACTGCAACCGGGAGAGAGCTTTTTGGCTAATGCCAGCATAAAGTGCATTGCAGTAGTCCAGGCCACTTGAAATAAAAGCATGCACGACTTGTTCAAAAAGGTTAAAAGATAAAAACGGTTTAACCTTTACTAAAAGACGAAGGTGATAAAAACACGATTTTAAAACGCCATTGACTTGTTTGTCTAGTTTAAAATCGCTGTCTATAGTGACGCCAAGGCTGGTGACTCTGGGACGCACATCATTTTGCAATGGTCCCAAGTCAGTGAGGAACGGACCAAAAACTAAAATTTCCGTTTTTCCCTCATTCTTTATTAAAAAATTCTGGGCTAACCAAGCCTTGACGTCGCATAGACAGTTAAGAGGGGGTGTAAGGGGGCCGTGGCTTTTTGAAATCGGCATATAAATTTGGCAGTCATCCGCATAAAAGAGATAAAACACTCCATGTTTCTTAAAAAATTTTCCAAGAGGGAGGAGATAAAGAGCGAACAGGATGGGGCCTATAATAGATCCATGGGGGACACCACAGTAAAGCGGGGCAGAAGAGGAGGTGGCGTCCCCCAGCCTGACAGAGAAGGACCTCTCAGACAGGTAAGATCTGAACCAATCTAACGCAGTCCCCCTGACACCCACACAGTCTCTCAGGCGGTCTAAAAGAATTGTGTGGTCGACTGTGTCAAAGGCAGCTGTAAGATCCATCCATCCATTTATTTTCTTCCGCTTATCCGAGGTCGGGTCGCGGGGGGCAGCAGCCTAAGCAGGGAAGCCTAGACTTCCCTCTCCCCAGCCCGGGGGATCCCGGGGCGTTCCCAAGCCAGCCGGGAGACATAGTCTTCCCAACGTGTCCTGGGTCTTCCCCGTGGCCTCCTACCGGTTAGACGTGCCCTAAACACCTCCCCAGGGAGGTGTTCGGGTGGCATCCTGACCAGATGCCTGAACCACCTCATCTGGCTCCTCTCAATGTGGAGGAGCAGCGGCTTTACTTTGAGTTCCTCCCGGATGGCAGAGCTTCTCACCCTATCTCTAAGGGAGAGCCCCGCCACCCGGCGGAGGAAACTCATTTCGGCCGCTTGTACCTGTGATCTTATCCTTTCGGTCATGACCCAAAGCTCATGACCATAGGTGAGGATGGGAACGTAGATCGACCGGTAAATTGAGAGCTTTGCCTTCCGGCTCAGCTCCTTCTTCACCACAACGGATCGATACAACGTCCGCATTACTGAAGACGCCGCACCGATCCGCCTGTCAGTCTCATGATCCACTCTTCCCCCACTCGTGAACAAGACTCCTAGGTACTTGAACTCCTCCACTTGGGGCAGGGTCTCCTCCCCAACCCGGAGGTGGCACTCCACCCTTTTCCGGGCGAGAACCATGGACTCAGACTTGGAGGTGCTGATTCTCATTCCGGTCGCTTCACACTCGGCTGCAAACCGATCCAGTGAGAGCTGAAGATCCCGGTCAGATGAAGCCATCAGTACCACATTATCTGCACAAAGCAGAAACCTGATCCCACGGCAAACTGGAACCCCTCAACGCCTTGACTGCGCCTAGAAAAGTTATGAACAGAATCGGTGACAAAGGACAGCCTTGGCGGAGTCCAACCCTCACTGGAAACATGTCTGATTTACTGCCGGCAATGCGGACCAAGCTCTGACACTGATTGTACAGAGAGCGGACCGCCACAATAAGACAGTCCGATACCCCATACTGTCTGAGCACTCCCCACAGGACTTCCCGAGGGACACGGTCGAATGCCTTCTCCAAGTCCACAAAGCACATGTACAAATCCCGTTTCCATATGAGTTGGGAAATTGTGTAAGATTTAAATATAAACGGAATACAATGATTTGCAAATCCTTTTCAACCCATATTCAATTGAATGCACTACAAAGACAACATATTGGATGTTCGAACTCATAAACTTTTTTTTTTTTGGCAAATAATAATTAACCCAAAATTTCATGGCTGCAACACGTGCCAAAGTAGTGTTACATCACCGTTTCTTTTAACAACACTCAATAAACGTTTGGGAAGTGAGGAAACTAATTCTTGAAGCTTTGAAAGTGGAATTCTTTCCCATTCTTGTTTTATGTAGAGCTTCAGTCGTTCAACAGTCCGGGGTCTCTGCTGTTGTATTTCAGGCTTCATAATGCGCCACATATTTTCGATGGGAGACAGGTCTGGACTGCAGGCGGGCCAGGAAAGTACCCGCACTCTTTTTTGACGAAGCCATGCTGTTGTAACACGTGCTGAATGTGGCTTGGTATTGTCTTGCTGAAATAAGCAGGGCAGCATATGTTGTTCCAAAACCTGTATGGACCTTTCAGCATTAATGGTGCCTTCACAGATGTGTAAGTTACCCATGCCTTGGGAACTAATGCACCCCCATATCATTACAGATGCTGGCTTTTGAACCTTGCGTCGATAACAGTCTGGATGGTTAACTTCCCCTTTGGTCCGTATGACACAATGTCGAATATTTCCAAAAACCTTTTGAAATGTGTACTCGTCAGACCACAGAACACTTTTCCACTTTGCATCAGTCCATCTTAGATGATCCCGGGCCCAGAGAAGTCGGCGGCGTTTCTGGATGTTGTTGATAAATGGCTTTTGCTTTGCACAGTAGAGCTTTAACTTGCACCTCCAGATGTAGCGACCAACTGTAGTTACTGATGTGGTTTTCTGAAGTGTTCCTGAGCCCAAGTGGTGATATCCCTTAGAGATTGTTGTCGGTTTTTGATACAGTGCCATCTGAGGGATCGATTTCAATGTTGGTTTCCGGCCATGCCGCTTACGTGGAGTGATTTCTCCAGATTCTCCCAACCTTTTGATGATATTATGGACCGCAGATGTTGAAATCCCTAAATTTCTTGCAATTGCATTTTGAGAAACGTTGTTCTTAAACTGTTTGACTATTTGCTCACGCAGTTGTGGACAAAGGGGTGTACCTCGCCCCATCCTTTCCTGTGAAAGACTGAGCATTTTTTGGGAAGCTGTTTTTATACCCAATCATGGCACCCACCTGTTCCCAATTAGCCTGCACACCTGTGGGATGTTACAAATAAGTGTTTGATGAGCATTCCTCAACTTTATCAGTATTTATTGCCACCTTTCCCAACTTCTTTGTCACATGTTGCTGGCATCAAATTTTAAAGATAATGAAATAAAAAAAATAAAAATGTTTATCAGTTTGAACATCAAATATGTTGTCTTTGTAGCATATTCATCTGAATATGGGTTGAAATGATTTGCAAATCATTGTAATCCGTTTATATTTACATCTAACGCAATTTCACGACTCATATGGAAACAGGGTTTGTATACAGCGGCAGTGGCGCTGTAACACCGCATTCACCGCTCAGTGCCCCTCCCGAAAATCTCCCGGGGTAACCATTCTCCCAAATTCCTCATGATTTCCATCCGGATAACAATATTGGGGGCATTTCTTCAAGACTTTGCCTTTAGCGTTTTCTACAACTTGCCATCATGTCCACTGTCCCTCCATACAAGCATATATATTACATGCGGCCTGTACACACACATAAGTGAATGCAAACATACTTGGTCAACAGCCGTACAGGTCACACTGAGGGTGGCGGTATTAATAACTTTAACACTGTTACAAATACGCGCCACACTGTGAATCCACACCAAACAACAATGACAAACACATTTCGGGAGAACATCCACACCGTAACACAACATAAACACAATAGAACAAATACCCAGAATTCCTTGCAGCTCCAACTTTTCCGGGACACTACAATATACCACCAAACCCCTCCCCCCCCAAGTCATTGTTATTTTATGTTCAATTTTATTAGCATGTGGAACAAGTTAATGTTGATATTTACCAAATAAAAAAGACGCATTACATTTTTTATTTAAATCGTATTTAAAATACCATTGATGTTTTTTGTTTGTTTTTTGGAAAGTTGATTTTGCCTTAGTAAATTATACAAGTGTTGCTTGTTCCATATTCCGTGTTAAAGCAAATCAGTGTAGCAAACTGAGCAATAATTAAAGTTTTATTCATGCACTTCCTCGTGCTACTTCAAGGCTTTAATGTTTGATTCAATCATTATTGTTATTTTATTTTCAAATTTATTATTAGCCTGTGGAAAAAAATGTATTTTGATATTTACCTCAGAAGGCTGCAAATAGAAAAGAGGCATTCAATTGTTTATTCAAATTTTTTTGATATGCCATTGATATTTTTTAACTATTATTATTATTATTATTTGAAACTCAATTTTGCATGTTATTATAAAGTTGTATAAGCCTTGCTTGTTCAATATTCAATGCAAAACTTGTTTGGGTCCCTATTAAAAGGTTAATTTGTTCAACCTTTGTATCAATAAATAAACAGCAGTACTGTTTTTTAATTTACAGTAAAATACACAAAATTTTGAGGTGGAATTATTGCAATTTACCTTTTTTTTTTTTACATTTTACTTTTTTAAAAAATCTAATAAAATGAATTTAAAAATTGTGTAATAATAGTATTCACCTCTGGGACGAAACAGAACTGCGATGTGATGACTTTGACATCCGGGTACTACTTGTATATGTCGCCACCAAACGGTTCCTGCGGGTACTGCAGGTTAAAAAAGTTGATATGTGTTCCATAAGCCAAGCAGTGCAGGTAAAGGTGCCAGCAAGTACTTTATTGGCTCATTTTGGAAGAAATACTGCATACATCTCTTAAGGTTTCAACACCAGATTTTACAAAACATTCAACTTTCTAATTTGGGTTTTGTTCAAAATGTTCAAAAATGTTATCCTAACGCCATTCCCTTTGTGAAGCTAATTACATGCTTTGCATTCTAAGATGGTGCTGGTGGTGCAAATATACATTTGTTTTTATATTTAATGTTTTTTCCTGTGCATTTTGATGCACATAACTATTGATTGTATTGTTTGTCCTTTGACTGTCAACTTCCTGTCAAGGCTCTATCACACATGCACCACTAATACCACTTATATACACTTTTACATAATCAAAAGCTAAGACGATTGTTTTGCATATTTATGATTTAAAAAAGTATCTAATTTCCACATGTTTAATACATTTTTACACACACCCAAAAAACTGTTACTTAATTTTTTATTTTCACATTTTGTAGTCCAAATAAATGACTTTAGTGGCATGGCGTCGTCACGCTAAATTTCTTCCCCCTACAAAAACTTCCCCCCCATTTACTTCCGGGGTCATGATTAATACAGACGTTTTGTTAAGGCTATATTATAAAAATATAACGCTATATTATAAAAATATAACGCTATATTATAAAAATATAAAAAAAAATAAAAAGACAATTTACAAACACAAGCTATGGGATGACGTAAGAGGAAATGTGAGGAAACGTCATCCCATAGCTCAGTGGTTCTCAAATGGGGGTACGCGTACCCCTTTGGGTACTTGAAGGTATGCCAAGGGGTACGTGAGATTTAAAAAAAAACATTCTAAAAAATAGCAGCAATTCAAAAATCCTTTACAAATATATTTATTGAATAATACTTCAACAAAATACGAATGCAAGTTCATAAACTGTGAAAAAATAGTACGAAAATGCAATATTCAGTGTTTGTTGTTTGTGGACACGTTCCATAAATATTGATGTTAAAGATTTCTTTTTTTCTGAAGAAATGTTTAGAATTAAGTTCATGAATCCTGACGGATCTCTATTACAATCCCCAAAGAGGGCACTTTAAGTTGATGATTGCTTCTATGTGTAGACATCTTTATTTATAATTGAATCACTTGCTTATTTTTCAAATGTTTTTTTATTGTTTGTTTTTTATATCTTTTTTTCCCAAACAGTTCAAGAAAGACCACTACAAATTACCAATATTTTGCACTGTTATACAATTTAATGAATCAGAAACTGATGACGTAGTGCTGTATTTTACTTCTTTATCTCTTTTTTTCAACCAAAAATGCTTTGCTCTCATTAGGGGGTGCTTGAATTAAAAAAAAATGTTCACAGGGGGTACATCACTGAAAAAAAGTTGAGAACCACTGCCCTAACTTGTGTTTGTAAAATTTATTTTAAATTTATTTTAAAAAATGTATAATATAGTGTTAACAAAACATCTGTATTTTTCAAATATAGCATTATATTTTTTATAATATAGCGTTAACAAAATATCTGTATTAATCATGACCCCAGAAGTAAATGGGGGGAAGGTTTTTGTAGGGGGGAAGAAATTTGGCGTGACAGCGTCTGTCCTGATCATTTAAATCGGAGATGAAATGAGGCGAATGAAGGCCTCACAGATCATTGAATCAGCTCTTTGTTGCCACCCAGTGGTGATAGTTTGCTATTTCAGGTGTAAATAAAGCTGGTCCCCTGTAGTGTTACAGGCTCGACAGCAGGATACTGCCATCTTCTGGTGAAAAGTAACTCTAACAGCTGAAGAAACACGGATGTACAGTCACTGAATATATAATAAAGGAAGTATTTGCACTTCATCAGCTCATTGGCGTGAGCCACCTAGATTGAATTTTTTGACAAGCAGGCACACAAACAAACACACACACACACACACACATATATACAGTATATATACGCATGTACATATACACACATACACGTATATATATACACACATTTATATACACACACACACACCGTGTATGCGCCTGCCTTGAATTACTGCCGGGTCAAACTCGCTTCCCAAAATAATTAGCGCATGCTTAGTATTACCGCCTGGTCAAACTCGTCACGTCACGAGTGACACTTCCCCTGTCATCATTTTCAAAATGGAGGAGGCTGATTTCAATACCGGTAATTCGAAATCGCATAAAGGGAAGAAGATTAAGAGCTATTCAGTGGGATTTAAGGTCCAAGCTTACATCACACTCAAATTTTTACTGCATGCCTTTGGTAAGCGCAGGAGTGAGAAGAGGTTTTAAATTAATTAGCGCGCCGGCAGCCATTCAAGGAAATACGGTGTATATATATATATATATATATATATATATATATATATATATATGTGTTGGTCAGGAAAAACACAGAGGTTATATCATCCCTACAAGCCTGTTTCACAGATTTTTAAAATGTAAAATCCCCTGACTGTAAATAAATGGTAAATGGGTTGTACTTGTATAGCGCTTTTCTACCTTCAAGGTACTCAAAGCGCTTTGACACTACTTCCACATTTACCCATTCACACACACATTCACACACTGATGGAGGGAGCTGCCATGCAAGGCGCCAACCAGCACCCATCAGGAGCAAGGGTGAAGTGTCTTGCTCAGGACACAACGGACGTGACGAGGTTGGTACTAGGTGGGGATTGAACCAGGGACCCTCGGGTTGCGCACGGCCACTCTCCCACTGCGCCACACCGTCCCTGTATAACGGATAAACCACAGAAACATCAACTATACTCCCATACATACGTGTATATATGTGTATATATATATAGTCTCATCAAATTACATTATTTTGACACTTTGTGATTAATACTGATCAATGCTACTCCACTGAGGCGTTCCTGAGACATTATAAATCTCAAATATGTTTTACTCAGCTGGAGTTTGGAAAGGGGGCTTCACGGTTTTTTTTGATTGATTGATTGATTGATACTTTTATTAGTAGATTGCACGGTACAGTACATATTCCGTACAATTGACCACTAAATGGTAACACCCAAATAAGTTTTTCAACTTGTTTAAGTCGGGGTCCACGTTAATCAATTCATGGTAGAAGGGTTAGTGCGTCTGCCTCACAATACGAAGGTCCTGGAGTCTTGGGTTCAATCCCAGGCTCGGGATCTTTCTGTGTGGGGTTTGCATGTTCTCCCCGTGAATGCGTGGGTTCCCTCCGGGTACTCCGGCTTCCTCCCGCTTCCAAAGACATGCACCTGGGGATAGGTTGATTGGCAACACTAAATTGGCCCTAGTGTGTGAATGTGAGTGTGAATGTTGTCTGTCTATCTGTGTTGGCCCTGCGATGAGGTGGCGACTTGTCCAGGGTGTACCCCGCCTTCCGAACGATTTTAGCTGAGATAGGCGCCAGCGCCCCCCGCGACCCCAAAAGGGAATAAGCGGTAGAAAATGGATGTATGGATGGAGTTTGGAAAGGCTTCTCTCAGCAGAAGCCAGGGCCACTGGAATGGTGACAGCACCTCTTAGTGCTATCCACATATTGGGATATGCTTCCTAAACATTTTTCTCTACAAGAAAACACAAACATTCCATTTTTGTCATTTAGGATTTGGGCCAAGTTAGAAAAGATTGCATTTTTCCCCAATCAGTTCTTGCACATTCAAGTTCTTATCTCCAAAGGTCGGTCAGGGTGTTGTTTCACAGTTCTTCAGCTCATCAGTAAGCAGGTGTGGGAAGTTTGTGAGAACACTCAACACATTGGCAATGTCACCCATCATTTCTGTTCTCTGTCTTAGTGATGAAATGCACACATCAACAACTGTATTAAAAAAGAGAAAACTTCCGTTCTTTTCAATGCATTACTGAGCTGCATGTCGAGATCCTCGAAGGAAAACTGCCTCTCGGTTGTTTGGAGCCTATTCTGCTTTAGAACTGCAACGAAATTCATCTCTTCACACATTTCTTTTGCACAGGATTGGGCATCGGCAAAACTTGTGTTTTTGAAGCTGGCAAGGGAGACTTCAGCTACATCCATGTGCATGTTTATTGACTGCAGTTTAACATTCTGGACTCTTGCTCCAATGTCATACCAGACAACAGTGCTAATACAGAAGTGGTATGAACCAACTTTTTCATCTACACACGATGCTTCAACTTGTACGATTTTATCTGCAGTTGTGTCTCTCACCTCAATGAGGGCATCTTGAACCCTGGGAGCCTGAATGTTTACATTTCATCTGCAGAGCTCAACGAGATTGACAGTGTGTGCTCCGCATGGCACAAACAATGCTCTTGGGTCCATTTGCTTTAGTCTGGCTTGGACTCCGGTCTTCTTTCCCTTCATGTTTGCACCACCTTCATACGACTGCCTCTGCAGATTCTTCAAATGGGTTTTGCAGCTCTTAGAGTCTACCTAAAATTAAGGCTTTCTCCAGTGGTTTGTTCTGCCACAAGAAACACCAAGAAATTGCTCTCTTATTTGGGGAGGGCCTTCAACTGAAACAATTCTAATAACAATGATCTTCCAGTATAGTTCCAGGTCCTGCCACCAGCAGAAATACTCTGATGACTCTGCTGTGGTTGGGTATATTGGAGAGGGACAGGAATTGGAGTACAGGGCACTGATAGCTGACTTTGTGGAGTGGTCTCATGCAAACCATCTGCTCCTTGATGTGGACAAGACCAAGGAGCTGGTCATCGACTTCAAGAAGAAAATGACTTCTGTGGAGCCCATCAACATCCAGGGCCGGGAGGTGGCAGTAGTGGGGCAGTACAAGTACCTGGGAGTCCACTTGAACAGCAGACTGGACTGGAACTCTAAATTAGGCCTTCCCCAGTGGTTTGTTCTGCCACAACAAACCCAGAGAAATTGCTTTCTTTTTTGGGGAGGGCCTTCAACTGAAACAATTCTAATGATAATGATCTTCCAGTATAGTTCCAGATCCTGCCACCGGCAGAAATACTTTGATGACTCTGCTGTGGTTGGGTGTATTGGAGAGGGACAGGAATTGGAGTACGGGGCACTGATAGCTGACTTTGTGGAGTGGTCTCATGCGAACCATCTGCTCCTTAATGTGGACAAGACCAAGGAGCTGGTCATCGACTTCAAGAAGAAAATGACCCCCGTGGAGCCCATCAACAACCAGGGCCGGGAGGTGGCAGTACGAGTACCTGGGAGTCCACTTGGACAGCAGACTGGACTGGGACCCTAAATTAGGGCTTTCTCCAGTGGTTTGTTTTGCCACAAGAAACCACGAGAAATTGCTCTCTTATTTGGGGAGGGCCTTCCAATGAAACAATTCTAATGATAATGATCTTCCAGTATAGTTCCAGGTCCTGCCACCGGCAGAAATACTCTGCTGACTCTGCTGTGGTTGGGTGTATCGGAGAGGGACAGGAATTGGAATACGGGGCACTAATAGCTGACTTTGTGGAGTGGTCTCATGCGAACCATCTGCTCCTTGATGTGAACAAGACCAAGGAGCTGGTCATGGACTTCAAGAAGAAAATGACGCCTGTGGAGCCCATCAACAAGCAGGGCCGGGAGGTGGCAGTAGTGGGGCAGTATGAGTACCTGGGAGTCCACTTGGACAGCAGAGTTGACTGGAACCCTAAATTAGGGCTTTCTCCAGTGGTTTGTTCTGCCACAAGAAACCCCGAGAAATTGCTTTCTTATTTGGGGAGGGCCTTCAACTGAAACAATTTTAATGATAATGATCTTCCAGTATAGTTCCAGATCCTGCCACCGGCAGAAATACTCTGATGACTCTGCTGTGGTTGGGTGTATTGGAGAGGGACAGGAATTGGAGTACGGGGCACTGATAGCTGACTTTGTGGAGTGGTCTCATGCGAACCATCTGCTCCTTCATGTGGACAAGACCAAGGAGCTGGTCATCGACTTCAAGAAGAAAATGACCCCTGTGGAGCCCATCAACAACCAGGGCCGGGAGGTGGCAGTAGTGGGGCAGTACGAGTACCTGGGAGTACATTTGAACAGTAGACTGGACTGGATCTCTAAATTAGGCCTTCTCCAGTGGTTTGTTCTGCCACAACAAACCCCGAGAAATTGCTTTCTTATTTGGGGAGGGCCTTCAACTGCAACGATTCTCATGATAATGATCTTCCAGTATAGTTCCAGGTCCTGCCACCGGCAGAAATACTCTGATGACTCTGCTGTGGTTGGGTGTATTGGAGAGGGACAGGAATTGGAGTACGGGGCACTGATAGCTGACTTCGTAGAGTGGTCTCATGCGAACCATCTGCTCCTTGATGTGGACAAGACCAAGGAGCTGGTCATCGACTTCAAGAAGAAAATGACCCCTGTGGAGCCCATCAACAATCAGGGCCGGGAGGTGGCAGTACGAGTACCTGGGAGTACATTTGAACAGTAGACTGGACTGGAACTCTAAATTAGGCCTTCTCCAGTGGTTTGTTCTGCCACAACAAACCCCGAGAAATTGCTTTTTTATTTGGGGAGGGCCTTCAACTGCAACGATTCTCATGATAATGATCTTCCAGTATAGTTCCAGGTCCTGCCACCGGCAGAAATACTCTGATGACTCTGCTGTGGTCGGGTGTATCGGAGAGGGACAGGAATTGGAGTAAGGGGTACTGATCGTTGACTTTGTGGAGTGGTCGCAGGCGAACCATCTGCTCCTTGATGTGGACAAGACCAAGGAGCTGGTCATCGACTTCAAGAAGAAAATGACCCCTGTGGAGCCCATCAACAACCAGGGCCGGGAGGTGGGGCAGTACAAGTACCTGGGAGTCCACTTGTCCACTATTTTTTTTACCCTTCGCATTCATATTTTGCTGTGTCGACTTGTCCAGGGTGTACTCCGCCATCCGCCCGATTGTAGCTGAGATAGGCCCCAGCGCCCCCCGCGACCCCAAAAGGGAATAAGTGGTAGAAAATGGATGGATGGATGTTTTATTTTTGTTTCGTTTAGCTTGATTGTAAAATATGTTGAGGTTTGACCTTCTTATGTTATCAATATTCAGTGTTTTATCATTCATAGTTAATATTTTAAATCCCACATTCTTTATTATCATGTACATTCTGGGTGTCTCATTCACCATCTTTGCTCTGCTCATTGCAAAGAAGGTGCTCAACAACCTCAATCCTAGAAGTCATCAACATATTTTTGACCACAGTGCAACAACAAATAATTTTCTGGTAATGCTGAAATAAAAAATCAGTGTAAACAAAGACCAGTGAAGATTGTGTCTAAAGATGAAAAGTGTATAAAAACCTGCATGCGACCGGGAATCAGTTGTGAATCATCGACTTTCCGTCCCTCGTCTTCTAGACCTCAATTTAAAGGACAGGGTGATTGTAATGGGATGATAAATGGACTCAGCAGGGCCTAATTTCATGGGACAGGAAATCACTGAAGAAAGGTTCAACTGCAGAGGTTGTAATCATTCTCAGGGACGGATTCGCACAAACTCCCTTACAAAAGTAACGGCTTAGATTTTGCGCAGCGACATCGTATGCATCGCACGATGCTTCAAGGGGAACTGCGCTTTTTTATGGAATGTTGAATATCATTCACAATCATTATGAAAGACTAGAACACACATGCCTTTTTTTTTTGTATTTTAAAGATGATAAAAAACGCTGAGATTAAATTAGATGAGACTAATGACAGTCACTTTATAGCCTGCAAATTTGTGACGATCTGTCACTTCATTTCTGTGTGTTTCCTTGTTTTGTATTCACTTCCTGTCAGTGCACTTGTTTTGTTTCCACTCCCCGCTGTGATTTTTTCCCCGCACCTGCTGCCTATCAGCATGTTTCTATTTGTTTGTCTCGAGCGCTCCCCAGTGCACGAACATTGATTTATGTTTGGTTCTATTACATACAAGGCTGCTTCCTTCTCTGTTTGGAGGAATTAAAAGTTTCTTACCTGCACACCGCTCACCAGGTTCCTGCATCTTGGGGTCACCAATCCGGCAGCCGTGCGAGTTCCTCACACAAAGCCCTCTAAAACAACTACAAAACCCCCGTGTGTATATAAAACTACATTTCATTGCATTGCGGTCGCTTTAGTTGATTTATAATGATTGTATTTGCTTTTTATAGGAAACCACACGCACGCAAACAAACAACTCATGCATGTCTTCAATATACAATTGACTTGGACAATCTATTATTTCTCCTGCATTCACCTGAACCAATAAGAGACTGGATCCTCAATCCAACCCTTTTCCCCTTAACAAGAAAGTGGACTTCTAAGAAAATGATGCTGATTAACAAAGATGTTCAATGAGCAATAGTTGCTTCAATTAAGGTAAAATCTAATATATGGCGTTGGGATGCCTGTGATTTCAGCCTTTCAATGTTCCTCTTCGTCAAACAATTTGTCCAATCCGAGTTCGGGCCCTGGTCCAGAGTAGAATGACCAAAAGGACGAATCCGGCACAACCCAGCTGCCACCTATCAGCTTAAGTAGCTCACTGCTGATTAGTGGCAGCCGTGCACAGTTGCTCCACCATGCCCGTCTGCAACACAACCCATAACCAGTGAAGTTGGCTCGTTGTGTAATTCCTAAATAAAAACAGAATATTTGCAAATCGTTTTCAACTTATATTCAATAGATATTTAGCGTTCGGACTGAGAAACACATTCTTTTGGCACAGGGGCATTTTTGCCACTGTGTTACATGGCCTTTCCTTTTAACAACACTCAGTAAACGTTTGGGAACTGAAGAAACCAATTTTTGAAGCTTTTCAGGTGGAATTATTTCCCATTCTTGCATGAGGTACTGCTTAAATTGTTCCGTTGTGGTATTTTAGGCTTCAATGGGAGATAGGTCTGGACTACAGGCAGGCCAGTCTAGTACCCCCACTCTTTTACTATGAAGCCACACTCTTATAACACGTGGCTTGGCATTGTTTTGCTAAAATAAGCAGGGGCGTCCATGATAACGTAGCTTGGATGGCAACATATGTTGCTCCAAAACCTGTATGTACCTTTCAGCATTAATGGTGCCTTCACAGATGTATAAGTTACCCATGCCTGGGGCACTAATACACCCCCATACCATCACAGACGCTGGTTTTTAAACTTTGCGCTTATAACAATCTGGATGGTTCTTTATCTGTTTTCCACAGTTCTAAAAAACAATTTAAAATGTGGACTCGTCAGACCACAGAACACGTTTCCAGTCCATCTTAGATGAACTCGGGCCCAGCGAAGCCGGCGGCGTTTCTGGGTGTTGTTGACAAATGGCTTTCGCTTTGCATAGTATAATTTAAACTTACAGATGTAGCTACCAACTATAGTTACTGACAGTGGTTTTCTGAAGCGTTCCTGAGCCCATGTGGTGATATCCTTTACACACTGATGTCCCTTTTTGATGCAGTACTGCCTGAGGGATCAAAGGTCCGTAATATCAACGCTTACGTGTAGTGATTTCTCCAGATTCTCTGAACCTTTTGATGATATTACGGACCGTAGATGGTGAAATCCCTAAATTCCTTGCAATAGCTCATTGACAAATGTTTTTCTTAAACTGTTCGACAATTTGCTCACAAATTTGTTCCCAAAGCGGTGACCCTCGCCCCATCCTTGTTTGTGAATGACTGAGCATTTCACGGAAACTGCTTTTATACCCAATCATGGCACCCCATGTTCACCAAATAAGTGTTTGATGAGCATTCCTCAACTTTCTCAGTCTTTTTTGCCACTTGTGCCAGCCTTTTTGAAACATGATGCGGGCATCAAATTCTAAAATGAGCTAATATTTGCAAAAAAATAACCAAGTTTTCCAGTTCGAACTGTAAGTATCTTGTCTTTGCAGTCTATTAAATTGAATATAGGTTGAAAAGGATTTGCAAATTATTGTATTCTGTTTTTTTTTTTTACGATGTAATTTGTTTTAATAACAGTAACAGCATGGATATCATAGTGTTACAACCAAAGAGTAATTACAATCACCAGCTAAATTTGATAGCTAAAAAAAACATTTTCAATACTGTAGTGCACCTTTAATTCTGATTTTATTCTAATGTATTTGTATATTATTGTTCCATCTTTTTATAAACAATACTGTATCCCACTCAGAGTGCCAGCAGAGGGCGCCACCATTTTCCAGTTATATTTGTTCTGTGTTGGTCCTGCGATGAAATGGCGACTTGTCCAGGGTGTACCCCGCCTTCCGCCCGATTGTAGCTGAGATAGGCGCCAGCGCCCCCCGCGACCCCGAAAGGGAATAAGCGGTAGAAAATGGATGGATGGATTTGTTCTCCCTTTCCATATCTATATTTGGGTGCTTTGACCTTCTGATGCCCTGAAGTATATATGAACATAAACCTTCATACAGGAAAGCTCTAACTAGTATGTCGCTCCAAAGTCACCAGCAAAACCCCCACAACACCAACTATTAAGAGTCATATGTCATCAGTGTCAGATCGAATCTGTTATTGGGGTCAAATTAGTGTTAGTGTGTGTTTATCACATAAGTTATAGAAGGAAACACCCTGACAAATACAACTATTCAATAAAACACTTGAGAGGAGTGTCTACAATTAACCCTGGCATTCTGCTTTCGCGTAATTTTCTCGAATCATGCGCCATCCTACAGTTTAGTGCGGGGGTCGGCAACCCAAAATGTTGAAAGAGTCATATTGTACCAAAAAAATACAAATGAAAAATGTCTGGAGCCACAAAAAATTAAAAGTCTTATTATATAAATCTCATAATGGAGGTAAAACATGTTATAAGTGTCAGGGTTAGTTGGTGTCGAACCCCAAGGTGCAGAGAAGGAGGGAGGTATTTTGCTGGAAAACATGATTTAATTTAACTACGAAGACAAAAACAAACAAAGGGTTCAAACAAAAAGCGCGCACGTGGGCGGATAACAAACAAAAGGCCTAGCGTGGGACGTAAGAGGTATCTAGCGGGAAACAGAAGTCGTACTTGTAAAATGAAAGAACAAACTGGAAGCAGGGAACAAAAACAGTAAGCGACAAGCATCAAACGAATATAGCTTACCGCTACGCTGCAAAGACACGACAAGGTACGACACGGCAGGAGCGATAATATATGACAAGAGCGACAAGAAGTGACATCGACAAATCAATAATCAAGCACTGATTGGAGCAACCAAACAGGTTAAAATTGGAGCGGGCTGATTGACACCAGGTGTGGCCAGGTGTCAATCAGCCGCAGCTGAGGGGAAACAAAGCACTCAGGGAGACAAACAGGAAGCTGAACCAAAATAAGAGTGCTGACAGGAACTAATGACAGGAAATACTAAACACACAGAGGAAAACCTAAAACACAAACAAACTGTCAGTGGCAAGCCTGACTTTAAGTGTCTATATTAGCCTACTATCAAAATGGCAAAGCGTCCCAGGCGAACGCAAATCTTTGTTCACAGAAATGTTGACATTTTAATACATATTCTTCACATTTTTACAACATTGGAAAACATTAGTAAAACGGAGGCTTCTCAGAGGATTAGATAACTCCAGGAAATGACTGTCTTAGAATGGCCAAAAGGTGTAGTGAAGTGATTTATATTTATATACCGCTTTTTCTCTAGTGACTCAAAGCACTTTACATGGTGAAACCCAATATCTAAGTTACATTTAAACCAGTGTAGGTGGCACTGGGAGCAGGTGGTTAAAGTGTCTTGCCCAAGGACACAACGGCAGTGACGAGGATGGCGGAAGCGGGAATCAAACCTGCAACCCTCAAGTTGCTAGCACGGCCACTCTACCAACCGAAATATGCCACCCGTGTAGATATGTTTGTCCAAACAAAGGAAAGTAATAGATTTATTACAATCTTTGTAAGCTGGGTAACATTTGCTGTAGTCTGGAACAAAATGGCGCGCAAACAATTATCAGAAAAGCAGCCAATATTACATACAAATATTGTGTCATGAGACATGCACATATAACATAACATGATAACATAAATACACAAAGAACATGTTTGGCAAGCTAAGTAATGTTTGCTGTGGTCTGGAACAACATGGCTCAAAATCAACTATCAGAAATGCAGCCAATATTACATATAATAACATAATAATATAAATACACAAAAAACATGTTTGGCAAGCTAGGTAATTTTTTGCTGTGGTCTGGAACAACATGGCGCACAAGCAACTATCAGATATGCAGCCAATATTAAATACAGATATTGTGTCATGAGACATGTAAATATAAAATAATAACAAAATAAGACAAATACATGAAGAACATGTTTGGCAAGCTAGGTAATGTTTGCTGTGGTCTGGAACAACAGGGCGCACAAAAAACTATCAGACATGCAGCCAATATTACATATAATAGAATAATAATATAAATACACAAAAAACATGTTTGGCAAGCTAGGTAATGTTTGCTGTGGTCTGGAACAAGATGGCGCACAGGCAACTATCAGAAATGCAGCCAATATTACATATAATAACATAATATAAATACACAAATAAAATGTTTGGCAAGCTAGGTAATGTTTGCTGTGGTCTGGAACAACATGGCGCACAAACGACTATCAGAAATGCAGCCAATATTACATCCATCCATCCATCCATTTTCTACCGCTTATTCCCTTTCGGGGTCGCGGGGGGACATGCAGCCAATATTACATATAATAGAATAATAATATAAATACACAAAAAACATGTTTGGCAAGCTAGGTAATGTTTGCTGTGGTCTGGAACAACATGGCGCACAGGCAACTATCAGAAATGCAGCCAATATTACATATAATAACATAATAATATAAATACACAAAGAACATGTTTGGCAAGCTAGGTAATGTTTGCTGTGGTCTGGAACATCAGGGTGCACAAACAATTATCAGACATGCAGCCCATATTACATATAATAGAATAATAATATATATACACAAAAAACATGTTTGGCAAGCTAGGCAATGTTTGCTGTGGTCTGGAACAACATGGCGCACAGGCAACTATCAGAAATGCAGCCAATATTACATACAGATAATGTGTCAAGAGACATATAATTTAATATAATAACATAATAATACAAATACCCAAAAAACATGTTTGGCAAGCTGGGTCATTTTTTGCCGTGGTCCGGAACAACAATGCGCACAAGCAATTATCAGAAATGCAGCCAATATTAAATACAGATATTTTGTCATGAGACATGCAAATATAAAATAATAACAAAATAACAAAAATACACAAAGAACATGTTTGGCAAGCTAGGTAATGTTTCTGTGGTCTGGAACAACATGGCGCACAAACAACTATCAGACATGCAGCCAGTATTACATATAATAGAATAATAATATAAATACACAAATAACATGTTTGGCAAGCTAGGTAATGTTTGCTGTGGTCTGGAACAACATGGCGCACAAACAGCTATCAGATAAGTGGACAATATTACATACAGATAATGTGTCATGAGATATACAAATTTAATATGATAACATAATATAAATACGCAAAGAACATGTTTGGCAAGCTAGGTATTTTTTTTTGCTGTGGTCTGGAACAACATGGCGCAAAATCAACTATCAGAAATGCAGCCAATATTACATATAATAACATAATAATATAAATACACAAAGAACATGTTTGGCAAGCTAGGTAATGTTTGCTGTGGTCTGGAACAACCTGGCACACAAGCAACTATCAGAAATGCAGCCAATTTTAAATACAGATATTGTGTCATGAGACATGCAAATATAAAATGATAACAAAATAACAAAAAAACAAAAGAACATGTTTGGCAAGCTAGGTAATGTTTGCTGTGGTGTGGAACAACATGGCGCACAAACAACTATCAGACATGCAGCCAGTATTACATTTAATTGAATGATAATATAAATACACAAAAAACATGTTTGGCATGCTAGGTAATGTTTGCTGTGGTCTGGAACAACATGGCGCACAAACAACTATTAGAAAAGCAGCCAATATTACATACAGATATTGTGTCATGAGACAAGCTAATATAGCATAAAAACATAATATAAATACATAAAGAACATGTTTGGCCAGATAGGTAATGTTTGCTGTGGTCTGGAACAACATAGCGCACAAACAGCTATCAGAAAAGCAGCCAATATTACATACAGATATTGTGTCATGAGACATACACATTTAATATAATAACATAATAATATAAATACACAAAGAATATGTTTGGCAAGCTAGGTAACGTTTGCTGTGGTCTGGAACAACATGGCGCAAAATCAACTATCAGAAATGCAGCGAATATTACATATTATAACATAATATAAATACACAAAGAACATGTTTGGCAAGCTAGGTAATGTTTGCTGTGATCCGGAACAATATGGCACACAAACAATTATCAGAAATGCAGCCCATATTACATACAGATAATGTGTCATGAGACATGCAAATATAGCATAAAAACATAATATAAATACACAAAGAACATGTTTGGCAAGCTAGGTAATGTTTGCTGTGGTCTGGAACAACCTGGCACACAAGCAACTATCAGAAATGCAGCCAATTTTAAATACAGATATTGTGTCATGAGACATGCAAATATAAAATAATAACAAAATAACAAAAAAACACAAAGAACATGTTTGGCAAGCTAGGTAATGTTTGCTGTGGTGTGGAACAACATGGCGCACAAACAACTATCAGACATGCAGCCAGTATTACATTTAATTGAATGATAATATAAATACACAAAAAACATGTTTGGCATGCTAGGTAATGTTTGCTGTGGTCTGGAACAACATGGCCCACAAACAACTATTAGAAAAGCAGCCAATATTACATACAGATATTGTGTCATGAGACAAGCTAATATAGCATAATAACATAATATAAATACATAAAGAACATGTTTGGCCAGATAGGTAATGTTTGCTGTGGTCTGGAACAACATAGCGCACAAACAGCTATCAGAAAAGCAGCCAATATTACATACAGATATTGTGTCATGAGACATACACATTTAATATAATAACATAATAATATAAATACACAAAGAATATGTTTAGCAAGCTAGGTAACGTTTGCTGTGGTCTGGAACAACATGGCGCAAAATCAACTATCAGAAATGCAGCAAATATTACATATAATAACATAATATAAATACGCAAAGAACATGTTTGGCAAGCTAGGTAATGTTTGCTGTGATCCGGAACAATATGGCACACAAACAATTATCAGAAATGCAGCCCATATTACATACAGATAATGTGTCATGAGACATGCAAATATAGCATAAAAACATAATATAAATACACAAAGAACATGTTTGGCAAGCTAGGTAATGTTTGCTGTAGTCTGGAACAACATGGCACACAACTATCAGATAAGCAGACAATATTACATACAGATAATGTGTCATGAAACACACAAATATAGCATAATAACATTATAATATAAATACACAAAGACCATGTTTGCTGTGGTCTGGAACAACATGGCGCACCAAAAAAAGCAGCCATTATTACATTCAACCTTGAGACCTCCAAATTCGGGAGATGGGGGGATGGTTGAGGTGGTGGGGGGGGGGGGTATATATTTTTAAGTATTTCTTATATACTGTATATATATATATATATATCTATATATATATATATATATATATATATATATGTATATATATATATATATATATATATATATATATATATATATATATATATATATATATATATATATATATATATATAAATATGTAAATATGTAAATAATCCGTTCATGAATGAGTATATCCGTTCGGCCACCGTGTTCAATGAAGAAGTCTGATCTACTAAATTTGCAGGCAGCTTACCCCGTCCACTTCGAGCTGTCCTGGATAAACTGTATTTTTTTTTCCCAATCATTTTGGAACTTGCAAGCATACTTCTTCGTCTTACTCGTCGTCGCCATATCTCTTCTTCGTTCTATTGCTTCGTCTCTGTTATGTTTTTGGACATTACTACTTGCCATAATTTTGAAGCGATGCATGATGGTAATTCGGACGTTGTATGTCAGTGTATTAACGTGCCTCCTGGAATAAACACACGCTGAGAAATAGCTCCATGCCTGCCTACTTTATGGGTTGAAGATAAACCTATGGATAATGGAGACATATATAATAGTCTCCGTTTCAGGTGAGAGAGGACGCTAAAGGTATTGCCTTTAAGGCACGCCCCCAATATTGTTGTCCGGGTGGAAACTGGGAGAAATTCGGGAGAGTAGTTGCCCCGGGAGAATTTCGGGAGGGGCACTGAAATTCGGGAGTCTCCCGGGAAAATCGGGAGTGTTGGCAAGTATGCTCCAAACACTTGTCTCGTCCTGGCTGCTGCTAAGAAAGGCAACAGGTGATTAGATAATAAGGCCCAGCCGGGCAATCTACTCACCTTCGAGGCCGGTCCTCGCACACCACGCTACGGGGCAGCAGGCCCGCAGGCCACGCCCCCCCTCCACATGTATATAAAACCTTAACGAAGGTATTTGGTTGTTTTTTAAAGGGGAACATTATTACCAGACCTATGTAAGCGTCAATATATACCTTGATGGTGCTGAAAAAAGACCATATATTTTTTTAACCGATTTCCGAACTCTAAATGGGTGAATTTTGGCGAATTAAACGCCTTTCTCTTTATCGCGCTGGAGGCGATGACGTCAGAATGTGACGTCGCCGAGGTAATACAGCCGCCATTTTCATTTTCAACACATTGTAAACATTGGGTCTCAGCTCTGTTATTTTCTGTTTTTTCGACTATTTTTTTGAACCTTGGAGACATCATGCCTCGTCGGTGTGTTGTCGGAGGGTGTAACAACACTAACAGGGAGGGATTCAAGTTGCACCACTGGCCCGAAGATGCGAAAGTGTCTGCCGCCAGACCCCCATTGAATGTACCGGAGTGTCTCAACATTTTACCGGCGATGACAGACATGGCACAGAGATGTATGGATAACCTGCAGATGCATTTGCAACGATAAAGTCAATGAAATCACAAAGGTGAGTTTTGTTGATGTTGACTTATGTGCTAATCAGACATATTTGGTCGCGGCGTGACTGCCAGCTAATCGATGCTAACATGCTACGCTAATCGATGCTAACATGCTATTTACCGGCGGTGCTAAAGCAGACATGGCACAGAGATGTATGGATAACCTGCAGATGCATTTGCAACTATATTACGTTTCCTTCCACTCACATTTAATGCGAAAAAAAACACTTACCAATCGACGGATTTAAGTTGCTCCAGTGTCACAAGATGCGAAAGTCCTGATCGTTTGGTCCGCACATTTTACCGGCGATGCTAACGCAGCTATTCGGCCATGCTATGGCTATGAATAGCGTCAATAGCTATTCGCTCAATAGCTTCAGTTTCTTCTTCAATACTTTCATACTCCAACCATCCGTTGCAATACATGCGTAATCTGTTGAATCGCTTAAGCCGCTGAAATCCGAGTCTGAATCCGAACTAATGTCGCTATATCTTGCTGTGCTATTCGCCATTGTTTGTTTACATTGGCAGCCCTGTATGACGTCACAGGGAAATGGATAGTCGCATCGCAAATAGCGAAAATCAAGCACTTTATAGCTTTTTTTAGGGATATTCGGATACCGGTAACATTTAGAAAAAAACTTCAAAAAATACAACAGCCCACTGGGAACTGATTTTTATTGTTTTTAACCCTTTTGAAATTGTGATAATGTTCCCCTTTAAGGCCTTTACAGGCAGAATAGAGCAACTACTATAGGCTCCATTGTATACTATGTACATATATATGTATGTACAGCCCTCAAAACATTTTATTTGAATATCCCTGTCTTAAAGGTTTGTCAACAGTAGCATGTTCCTCTATCAAAAGATATGGAAGATGCTAAATAGTCTGGAATAACATCCAATTAACGAGCCAGATGGTGTTTTCATAGTTAATACCAGGAATAGTCCAGCACTCAGTAAGTGGAATTAATTACACTTAGAGTAATGTTTTAAAAGGTGTTATTCTCTCTATGCACTTGTCTCATTACCTAATAGTCGCTACTTGAAGCTTCTTTCAATGACATTTATCCGTTTCTGTTAAAAAATGCCTGCACATGTTTAGAAAGTGCAATTATGTTAGTTCTTGCCGAAAGATAAACCTTGCCTTCTTGGAGAGCACACATGTTTTACTTCCATGAATCGGCCTGTTAACTTAATAATCTTCTCAGGCTCCTGCAGCCCAGCATGGGAGCTCGAGCCCGGCACACAAGGACTAAATGATTTTATCTAGAAAAACACGGCAGCATTAAGCAGGAATGTAAGCAAAGAAAGAGCTGCCAGCAGGGAACATGTGCACATCTTGTCTTCACTTCAACCACATCCATAAATACTAGGGGCTGTCAAAGTTGACGCGATAATAACGATAAGTTCCTTTAACGGCGATCTTTTTTTTAAATGCGCGATTAACTGTTTTTGGCCCTTGGTCCATGCTGTAGTTTGGGGAAATGTGTAATGCCGTCCAGTTACTGTTGAGCCACAGGCTGGAAAATAGCAAGCAGAACTGCACAAAGAAAGGGGGGCCATTTGACCTTATCTACCTTTTATTTGAGCAAAATTTGCAGCTTGGAATGAGGAGAAGCGTTACGTCTGTGTTTGGATTAGAATTACCGTATTTCCTTGAATTGCCGCCGGGGCGCTAACTAATTTAAAACCTCTTCTCACTCCGGCACTTACCAAAGGCATGCGGTAAATTTAAGCCTGCGCCTAAAAATTTGAGTGTGATGTAAGGATACTATCATGAAAAGCACATTTAATAAAAAAAACTTTATTATGGTCTTACCTTTACTTATAAATGAAGTCCATGCGCAGCTCCTTCTGATCAAAAGCATCGAGAACTTGTTTATAGAAGTCTTCCTTATCTTTCTTCGGTTTTAAAAGTCTCTCCGTCTCGATGGAGATTTTCTCAGAAAACTGTTTTATTTTAGATATGTAATCCTCTATGTTAAAAGTGCAAGCGAGAGTAAAAAATAAACACACGCTGCTGACTCTTGCTGCTTGTTGTCACTTCTTCTGCAGCCGAGTAGTCGCAAGAAGGATCACTAGCGCCCTCTACCACCAGGAGGCGGGAGTCATTTAATGACTCATATTTGACACACGCAGCTATGGTATATTAATAAAATATAGCTGCTTACTGTTCTTTTTAGCATATTCAATAACTTGGACATTAAATCCTACTGAATAGCTTTAAATATTCTTCCCTTTATGCGATTTCAAATTATTGAAATCAGCCTCCTCCATTTTGAAAATGATGACAGGTGAAGTGTCACTCGTGACGTGACGAGTTTGATCCGGCGGAAATCCTAGGCATATTTTAATTATTTTGCGAAACGAGTTTGACCGGGCGGAAATTCTAGACATGCGCTAATAAAAATAATATTTTGGGAAATGAGTTTGACCCGGCGTTAATCCTGGGCCGGCGGTAATGCTAAGCATGCGCTAATTATTTTGCGAAACGAGTTGGACCCGGCAGTAATTCTAGGCAGGCGCATATTATATACCCGGCGGAAATTCAAGGAAATACTGTAAGTGGATTGAAAACATAAAATGTAGATTGTTACCAGTGTTTCCCCCCAAAAAATTGTTAGTTAAGGTGGTGACTCTCCAGAGGGAAGGAACCGGGGAAGAGGTTGGGTAGGTGTAAGGATCGGTGTATCGGTGGATCGTCTCTACCTCGTCGCTGCCACCACAGCCTGGGGGGCAATAGACTCCAGACTGTGGTGAAGTAGGCCGGCTTCCTCACATGAATAAGCCAACAACTTTTGGTTGTGTTTTCCGCTCCATTTGCTGAATGGCAATATACGATATATATCTCGATATTTTTTCCGTAAAGTAAAAACAAAACAGTCCCTGTTACCTGAGATACTAAAATAATGACTTACAAAGTCAAATTAATGACTTACTGTAAGTAAGCGTTTGCAATAAGCGTTTGAAAAAGAGTTAAAAGTGGGGCCACATGCTGACATATGCTCAACTCCATCTATCCATCCATCCATTTCCTACCGCTTGTCCCTTTTGTTTTCTTTGCTTAATTTATTACAGCATTTGGGAAGCCTGTAGTTGATTTTTATTATGTAAATGTTATATTTTTATCAACATGTGATAGCAGGGACCCTGCCATTCAAAACTAGGCTGCTACAATACTAATGATTAATGTAACTATAGCTGAAAAAATAGTACAATAGCAATAGCAAATACTACTCATCCCTGAACACCATGGAGTTCATGTAGGCTTTATGATGTGCTTACATTATTATATCAACTATCAGAGACAGAAACTCTTCATTTAACAAAATGTCCTTTTTTGTTGCTTCAACACAGCTCAATCAACAAAGAAAAAAGTCAAGTGAAATAACTTAGTTGTTAACTCTAAGTCAGACAGACAGGGCTTTGCTGTCCGTAACACACCGCACAGTGAGCTAACATTACGCTAATAGCTAAGTAGCCTTCAACTCAAGGACTGCGAGCGAGCTAAATTGTTACTTGTTTCTAGAACGTCAACGGGCTCATTGTGATGTTACTAGTAGTTGACTGGGAGGTGTTTATTATCATTTGGGGAGAGTCCGCTGCCTTACCTGCTAAAAACACATTTCTGCTCACTCCACATTACATGCGCTCGGAATACGCACTGCTGATTGGCTGTTACATGTGCTCTGAATACACACTGCTGATTGGCTGTTACCGCTCTGCGTGTAACCAATCAGATGGTTCTGTGGGTGGGACAATGCTGGGTGCTGCAGGGACATACTGACAGAGGCAGACGCAGAACTAAGCAGAGCAGCTTGTTAAGACTTTTTTTGTTTTGTTTTGTTGAGAATTTTTATTTTAGGCGGTGGCTCTTTGTTGTTAAGGCAGCTGCCTTAACAACAAAGAGCTGCAGGAAACCCTGTTACTCAACTGTTTTAGTAAAATGGAATACAAGCTCAGCAGAAAAAAAGACAGAGAGGAAGTCAAAAGTCACTTTTATCAGAGATTTTCGTCAAAACATGTCAAGTCTTTTCTCTTACCAATCACACACTTCCGGTTAGCAGCTTCACAATAATACCGCTACTCTTCACATCTGGTCTAACCAATAAAACGACTAAAAATCGTCTTACAATACGATCGTGCTATTTTAGACTTAGACTTAGACAAACTTTATTGATCCACAAGGGAAATTTTTCCACACAGTAGCTCAGTTTGTCAGGTTCAAACACCAAACTATCTATTACACAAGACAAGAAGAAGGAATCAGGCAGAGACAGAGTTAAATTTTTCTCATGAGGAGAGACGTATAGGGCTGTACAGTTTCACCCTGCGCTCTAAGGTACAGTCCCACAAGCTCCTCTATTTATACGGGCGGTCCCTCGTTAACATCACTCAGGCTGCTTTTGAAGGGAGGGGTAATGCAAGCAGCCCCAGTAGACACAAAACATGATTATTCAGATTAGAAATGTGCTGACACTCGTGATTTTGCCCTGTCTCTGTTTTATCTGCGTTGAAGTATTCAATGTCTATCCTCGGCTGTCAGCAGGCAGGGTCTGAAAACAAACTGCTGATACGAGTTAACTCGAAATGAAAGATTACAAGTTGTGCCTTTGCACTGATAGAAAAGTACAACTTCAGCACAAGTGGTAATAACTATAACAACGGCCTTTAAGCATAAGACTTGTGTGATAACGTATACATAATTATTCTAACACAGTTACAAAGAATGGAAAGGGTAAGGATGAAAAGGAAAATGCAGGTATTAAGTAGACTAAAAATTTACCATAGTAGCAATTCGAAACATGTAATATTGACATATTATATATACAGTCTATAATATATACTGACGTGTTATATTATTATATTATATTTGTATATAATATATACAATATATAACAACTCCCAATTACCATGCACAATATTACAGTATATATAACAGCTGCAGAAAAAAAAAGAATCAATCAATAAATAAATAAAAATTATGTGATATTTCTACCTAATAAATGGCAAATTAAATGTAATTAGAATAAAAACTAAAAATCATCTTTTGATATGATGTACTTAGTCCACAAGTACACACATGTGTACTTCATGTGTAGACACATGCTTATTTTTACACTTTTTTTTTTACAAATTCCATTGTATGTTATACTCTTCTGACACCACCAGATAGCAGTATAAGTGTCCACATAAGTGGCCATAAGACCCCAATTCAGTAGTGTACACAATTTTGGAAATAGGAGCTAAAAGGTGCTGTCCACGCATGTGGCCACTAAGGCCTTTAGAGGCTGAATGACTTTCACTTCTTCCCACTCCTGATTTCATTGTTCATGTGTTTGAATTGTGAAAATTGTATTCATGTATAATAATGGATTATATTTATATAGCACTTTTTCTATCAACTAGATACTCAAAGCGCTCACAGAGAAATTAGAACCCATCATTCATTCACACATCGGTGGTGGTAAGCTACATTTGTAGCCACAGCTGCCCTGGGGTAGACTGATGGAAGCGTGGCTGCCAATTTTTCGCCTATCATTCACCACCACCTATCATTCATTCTAGCCCAAAAGTCAGAAAGTTATACACCACTGCAAACCAAAAAAAAACAAAACCAGTGAAGTTGGCATGTGTAAATCGTAAATAAAAACAGACTACAATGATTTGCAAATCATTTTCAACTTAAATTCAATTGAATAGACTGCAAAGATGAGATATTTAGTCTGAAGCCACGATGTAACACGTGGCTTAGCATTGTCTTGCTGAAATAAGCAGGGGCGTCCATAATAGCGTTGCTTGAATGGCAACATATGTTGCTCCAAAACCTGTATGTACCTTTCAGCATTAAATGGTGCCTTCATAGATGTGTAAGTTACCCATGCCTTGGACACTAATACACCCCAATATCATCACAGATGCTGGCTTTTAAACTTTACGCCAATAACAGTCTGGACATGACGTCCACGCTTTCCAAAAACAATTTGAAATGTGTACTCGTCAGACCGCAGACCACTTTTCTGAAGTGTTCCTAAACCCATGTGGTGATATCCTTTACACACTGATATCACATGTTGATGCAGTACCGCCTGAAGGACCGAAGGTCCGTAATATCATCGCATACGTGCAGTGATTTCTCCAGATTCTCTGAACCTTTTGATGAAATTACAGACCTTAGATCATGGGTGTCAAACTCTGGCCCGCGGGCCAAATTTCTTTTGGCCCTTGAGGTAATATCAAATTAAGATTAGAGCTGGCCCGCCGGTATTATACAGCAGCGATGCCTCTGTAACACTGCATTCACCGCTGATACTCCTACTTGCCAACCCTGACGAATTTCCCGGGAGACTCCCAAAGTTCAGTGCCCCTCACAAAAATCTCCCGGGGCGACCATTCTTCCGAATTTCTCCCGATTTCCACCCGGACAACAATATTGGGGGCGTGCCTTGAAGGCACTGCCTTTAGCGTCCTCTACAGCATGTCGTCACATACTCTTTTCTGACATACAAACAACGTGCCGGTCCAGTCACATAATATATGCTGCTTTAACACACACAAGTGAATGCAAGGCATACTTGAACAACAGCAATAAGGGTCACACTGAGGGTGGCCGTAGAAACAACTTTAACACGTTTACAAATATGCGCCACACTGTGAAGCCGCACCAAACAAGAATGACAAACACATTTCGGGAGAACATCCGCACCGTAGCACAACATAAACTCAACAGAAGAATTACCCATAACCCCTTGCAGCACTAACTCTTCCGGGACGCTACAATATACACCTCCGCTACCACCAAACCCCGCTCCCCCAATTTTTATTTACATTTTATTTGATACGCCATTTTTATTTTTTATTCATTATTATAATTTGAAACTCGATTTTGTATGTGACTATAAAGCTACATCAGCCTTGCTTGTTTTTAATATTCAATGCAAAACTTGTTTGGGTCCCAATTAAAAGGTTAATTTGTTCAACCTTGGCCCGCGGCTTTGTTCAGTTTAAAATTTTGGCCCACTCTGTATTTGAGTTTGACACCCCTGCCTTAGATGGTGAAATCCCTAAATTCATTGCAATACCTCGTTGAGAAATGTTTTTCTCAAACTGTTCGACAATTTGCTCACGCATTTGTTTTCAAAGTGGTCACCCTCGCCCCATCCTTGTTTGTGAATGACTGAGCGTTTCATGGAAGCTGCTTTTATACCCAATCATGGCACCCACCTGTTCCCAATCAGCCCGTTCACCTGTGGGATGCTCCAAATAAGTGTTTGATGAGCATTCCTCAACGTTCTCAGTCTTTTTGCCACATGTGCCATCTTTTTTTCAAAAATGTTGCAGGCATCTAATTCCAAATGAGCTAATTTTGCAAAAAATAACAACAGTTTCCAGTTCGAACTTTAAGTATCTTGTCTTTGCAGTCAGTATAAGTTGAAAAGGATTTGCAAATCATTGTCCATCCATCCATTTTCTACCGCTTATTCCCTTTCGGGGTCGCGGGGGGTGCTGGCGCCTATCTCAGCTACAATCGGGCGGAAGGCGGGGTACACCCTGGACAAGTCGCCACCTCATCGCAGGGCCAACACAGATAGACAGACAACATTCACACTCACATTCACACACTAGGGCCAATTTAGTGTTGCCAATCAACCTATCCCCAGGTGCATGTCTTTGGGAGTGGGAGGAAGCCGGAGTACCCGGAGGGAACCCACGCATTCACGGGGAGAACATGCAAACTCCACACAGAAAGATCCCGAGCCTGGATTTGAACCCAGGACTGCAGGACCTTCGTATTGTTAGTGCAAATCATTGTATTCTGTTTTATTTACAATTCGCACAGCGTGCCAACTTATTTGCAAAAAAATTTGCTAAAAAGTTTTCTAGTTCGAACGTTAAGTATCTTGTCTTTGCAGTCTATTCAATTGAATATATAGTTGAAAATGATTTGCAAATCATTGCATTTTGTTTTTATTTACGATTTACACCAGGTGCCAACTTCACTGGTTTTGAGTTTTGTACAAGCAGGGAAATAACCTTATTGTTAAATGAACACAACGCTGACTATGACAATCAAAATGGAGCAATCTTGTGCTCTTGGATGGTGCAGCTGCAGCAAATGTTTTGACAGGTGAGTGTATACAACATGCAACTAACCTGTTACTTAATTGACAGTCTGCCACAGTTATTATATGGCACCCGTGCTGCCTTTTACACACAGACTAGACCGTGGGAGAAAGCAGCAGAACTTGGAGGAAAACGTGCAAACTGTTCGCAGAAAAGCCTTGCAGAAGGTCTCACTGTGAGAAAGCAGAGATTCTGCACCACCGTGCTGCTCATGTATCCAAGCACTTTACAATAAAACATCCTTAGGTAAATAATATTGTGTTACTCATGGCAAAAATCCTGCTAGGAAACTTAACCCTACACAAGTAATGTCAATGTGAGAATAACATACACGACACGATTCCACACCCCTCGGACTGAAATCGCAACCAAAACCTGCCATTGCATGGGTATCATGACTTTTGCCATCTAAATAAGGAGAATGCCATCCATCCATCTTCTTCCGCTTATCCGAGGTCGGGTCGCGGGGGCAGCAGGGAAGCCCAGACTCTCCTCCCCCCAGCCACTTAGTCCAGCTCTTGAATTTTGAATTTTAAAGAGTCGAAATTGAAGATAAACTATGTTTCAAAATTTAATTTTCTTTTTTTTTCGTGTTTTCTCCTCTTTTAGACCATTCAATTAAGTGTTTTTTTTCATCACTTATTCTCTACAAAAAAACTTCCGTAAAAGGAAAAAAAATGTACGACGGAATGACAGACAGAAATACCCATTTTTTTTTACATATATAGATTTATTTATTTAAGGTAAATTGAGCAAATTGGCTATTTCTGGCAATCTATTTAAGTGTGTATCAAACTGGTAGCCCTTCGCATTAATCAGTACCCAAGAAGTAGCTCTTGGTTTCAAAAACGTTAGTGACTCCTGCTGTACATCAAGGGCCAAACTTACATTGTTTCTACTGTATAATATTTAGCTATATGGAGCTATTTTGATGGTCAAAGCCTGATAGGCGTGCCCTTTTTCTTAATCATAATTGGAATCAGAGCTCATTAGGCTGATTTTGTTGCCCTAAAATGATCAAAGTTGGCTCGAACGCATCACCCCATGAGATTCCCGCCACGGTTTTATGTTCCCGCCCCGGGGCTCAGCAATGCCATATGGAAGACATGTGCACGTGGTTACCTCATGTAGAGACAGTCTGCCTCTTCACTCCATTCTATGATGTAATTAGTAGCTTCCCCTGTCAAGAACGAGGCTCCTATTTATCTTGGTCAGAGCCTGTCCGCTAAATCATTATTAGCTGGCTAAATGCTGTTTGAGGACTGTATGGTCTCAGTGTGAGTTATGACCATATATCTGTTGTGTCTGGCTGCCCTATAATTGATGGCTCTGCTTTGAGCTCGGGTCCGGTATAAAGACCACCGGGGTTCCTCCAGGCCCGGAAACTGAGCAAATATGAGATAAGGGAAGCAGCGAGGCACAGGAAGACGCAATAATCCCCGTCTAAAATCCGGAAAAGACATATCAGTGTAATGTAATTTTGCTCTTGCGAGATCAAACACTGTTACTGTTAGTCACTTTTTACAGATCAACGGAACATAAGTAGCTCTGCAGGGGACTCTGGAAGGGTTTCAGTTTGGTTTATGTCGTACGGGGTTGGACTATGCAGGAAATACCCAAAGATAAGGAGAACATGCAAACTCCACATAGAAAAGGTCTTGGATGGCGTTCCTAGGACATCTAACCAATGCCACCTTGCAGCCCAACTTTGTTGAGCCATGGGCAGTGGCGTCACTAAGCTGGAGCCCCTCCAAAATAAAAATAAACAGATTAAAAACATGGATATATTTTTTGTTCAAGTGATGACAAATTCAATATAAAGTAGCCGCAATATTAGTTTGAATAATAATATTACCTGTCATTAGATATCATGTTAGAATAATGTGAAGAGGCGGAGCCGGCAGTCCGACAGCGACCCAAGATGGCAGGCGAGGAGGCGTGGACTGCGGGCAAGCAGCGGGGCGAGGCACGCCGGAATCAACCCCGCAAATATTATCTGGTGCGTGGGTCGCCCAGCTGGGCACAATTTAAATCTCCTCTCGCACTGTAAACGGCGGGGAGAGAATGGGAGAGACGAGAAGGAGCCAGTGCGAAGCAGATGCTGAACGAGAGCGAGAGAGAGCCACTGGAAGACGAAGACGCACGGAGCTGAAAAGGTGGAGTGGCAAAGGAAGCAGGACACGGCAACCCTTTAGAGACTATTTATAACCTGCGCCACAATGTCCTTCCTTGGTGGTCCTGAGAACCCGCACGACAGCAAGAGACTGTCACAAACAATTATGTGTATTATCACACAACTTTTATGCTTAAGGGCCGTTGCTATAGGTATTATCAATTGTGCTGAAGTTGTACATTTTCTATCTGTGCAAAAGGACATCTTCTCGTATCAGTGTTTTCAGACCCTGAATCGTCTTGCTGACTGCCAAGGGAACATCTAGTGCCGTGACGCAGACAGAGCAGAGACAGGGCGATATCACGAGTGTCAACATTTTTGCATTTCATTAATAGTCATATATTTTGTCTAACTGGAGCTGCTGAGATTAACCCCTTCCTTCAGCGGCAGCCTCAGTGTATAAATAAATACAGGAAGCACGTGGGCTGGGCTTTAAAGCGTGGTTTGGATCTATATCAATAAATTAATCAATCAATCAATAAATGTTTATTTATATAGCTCCTCTCGCACTGGATAAAAGGGCAGAGGCCATAAACAACGGGGAGAGAGGCGGAGAGACGAGAAGGAGTCAGAAGGAAGCTGTTGTTGAACAAGAGCGAGAGAGAGCCGCAGGAAGACGAAGACGCACGGAACTGAAAAGCTGGAGCGGCAAAGGAAGCAGGACACGGCAAGGCTGAAAAGCAACCCTTAGAGACTTTTTAATTATTGAAAAATAAAAGAAAGTCTAACCTGCGCCACATTGTCCTTTCTTGGTGGTCCTGAGAACCCGCACGATATCAACAGACTGTCACAAACAATTATGTATATTATCACACAACTTTCATGCTTAAGGGCTGTTGCAATAGTTATTATCAATTGTGCTGAAGTTGTACTTTTTCTATCTGTGCAAAGGGACATCGTCTCGTATCAGTGTTTTCAGACCCTGAATCGTCCTGCTGACTGCCAAGGGAACATCTAGCGCCGTGACGCAGACAGAGCAGAGACAGGGCGATATCACGAGTGTCAACACATTTGCATTTCATTAATAGTCATATATTGTGTCTAACTGGAGCTGCTGAGATTAACCCCTTCCTTTGGGGCGTTATAGATCGGTTGTAGTCTGACAGATCATAAATATGCCAGTGTCCATTCACTTCATGGGGGAAAGATGGATAGACAATTCGCCAATCCATTACACTTGATCTTACTTGACTTTGGGCTGTGTATTTTGTCATGTCTTCTCCATGACGAAGGTAAGTCCACAATGTGCTAAATGGCTGACTGAATGATTGTGTGAGTGCAATCGATTTAGAGTGAACAATTTAATTGACCAAAGGGACCAATTCGGTAATTTCATGGTTCCGATGTGACAGGGTTAAATCACCTGGCATTTCACACAGGACTCAATGTGCCTGTAAATGATTATTTAATTTTGAACCTCCTGTCAGGCTTGCCAGTAACAGTTTGTTTGTGTTTTACTTTTTCCTCTGTGTGTGTTTAGTATTTCCTGTTTTTAGTTCCTGTCAGCGTTCTTATTTTGTCTGTTTCCTGTTTTTTTCCCTGTGCGCTGATTGGCACCTGGCCACACTTGGTGTCAATCAGCCCGCTCCTATTTTACCTGCTTTGTTCCTCCAGTCAGTGCTGGGTTATTGTTGCTCTTTTGTTGCTACCTGTCGTGTCGTATCGTATCGTGTCTTGTCAATGCAGCGTTGCGGTAAACTATATTTGATTGCGGTTTTTAGCTTACTGCCTTTTGTTCCCTGCTTCCGAGTTTGTTTTCATATTACACGTACGACTTCTGTGTCCTGCTCGATAAATGCTAGCTTCCACGCTAGGCCCTTTTTGGTTTTTTGCTAGCTTCCATGCTAAGCTCCGTTTATTTTCTAGTTCACATGCTATCTTTGTTTGTTCTTGTTTTAGTATTTATATTAAATCATGTTTTCTCATTCAATGCCTGCCTCCTTCTCTGCATCTTAGGGTTCGTCTACAACAGGGGTAGGGAACCTACGGCTCTAAAGCCAGATGTGGCTCTTTTGATGACTGCATCTGGTTCTCGGATAAATCTGAGCTGACGTTGCTTAAAACGATAAGTAATGAATAATTCCACTTGTAATCACAGTGTTAAAAATAATGTTAAAAATATAAAACATTCTCATGCATTTTTAATCCATTCGTTTTCTACCGCACCTGTTCAAGAAGTTGCGTTAATGGTAAAAAGTTATTTATTTATTATTGGTTGGTGTGGGGCTTGCCCTCCTGGGAGTTCTTCGGACCACCAAGCACCGACATGAGAGCCTGTTTCAGGGTTACAATATTGTTTTATTCTTCAATAAGTCTCTCAGTTGCTTTCCAGCAATTGTATTTCCAGCCCCAACCCCGTCTCTCCTCCTGGCTGCCGCTTATAACAGAGCGACAGGTGATGAGATAAAAAGGCCCAGGTGGGCCATCTACGCAACTGTCGCTGATTTCGAAGCCGGTCCTGGCACATCCCAGTTCGATGCAGGCCCGCAGGCCACGCCCCCTCCACAGTTAGCTTCAGAATAACAATGTTATTACAAAGAATAAGAGACCTATTATACTCTAGAAATGTTGGTCTTACTTAAAAATGCACGTGTTTCGTTGTGTTCAGTGTTAAAAAAAAATATTATATGGCTCTTACGGAAATATATTTTAAAATATTTGGCTTTTTGGCTTTCCCGACCCCTGGTCTACAACAAACTCTGACACCTCCAGAATCTGTATTTGGGTGGAGAAAGTAAAATTACGCCGGAAAACCTTTGACAAGTTGACTTCATTAGGGCATTTAAAGTGTAAAATACGATCCACGTTGTCCAAGGTCACCAGTGGTGGGTTATTTGTATGCATATTGATGTTTACTGTATTGTTTATGTATTGTGTCGATGTTGGGAGTTTTGGGTTAGAATGGCATGGATTATGGCGTATAAGAGTAGCCGATGATATGAGTTTGAGTGCCTTATTGCAACTTGTAAGGCTGTCAATAAAAGCCTGTGTTCCCGCCACCACGTCTGGTACTTGAGTCTTCCAACGGACTGTTACAGTACTTAACCGACTTGGAAGTGGTGTGGTTTGGCCGTCAGCAAGAAGACAGCATGACAGATGTGTGCACATTGAAGTAAAGTAAAAGACGTGTGAGGGAATTAAAGTCGAGTGTGGGCGGGTGTGCGTGAGACAGAATGTGTTGCCGCTCTTCGGGGACAGACGTGCTCCGTCAAACTAGAAAAATCTATAAATCAGCTATAACCTTGTACAAAGCGGAAGGGGGAAAAGTAGCCGTAAAAAACGGTAATTGCGACACTTTAAGACGTTTGTCAGGGAAGTAAATGCATGAGCCGCACGTGCACACATAGGGTCCTATGGGTGCTTGAGCCCCTGCCCTTTTTTGCCTCGTCTTAAAAAGTGCCCTGTGTGAGTGTTTTTTTTCTTTCTTTTAAACATTCATAAATTCCTGTTAGGGATGTAAAAAAACAAAACAAAACAAAAAACAGCGGTACAAAAACTCCATGTTTTGTTGTAAGAGAGAGAGACAGAAGGCGAGTGAGTGTATATATATATATATATATACATATATATATACATATACATATATATATATACATATATACATATATATATATATACATATATATATACACGTATACATATATATATATATATATATATATATATATATATATATATATATATATATATATATATATACATATATATATATATACACATATACATATATATATATATATACACATATACATATACATAGATACATATATATATATGTGTGTATATATATATATATATTTATATATATATATATATATATATACACACAAACCCCGTTTCCATATGAGTTGGGAAATTGTGTTAGATGTAAATATAAGCGGAATACAGAATTTTGCAAATCCTTTTCAACCCATATTCAGTTGAATATGCTACAAAGACAAGATATTTGATGTTCAAACTCATAAACTTTAATTTTTTTTGCAAATAACAATTAACTTGGAATTTCATGACTGCAACATGTGCCAACGTGGTTGGGAAAGGGCATGTTCACCACTGTGTTACATCACCTTTTCTTGTAACAACACTCAATAAATGTTTGGGAACTGAGGAAACTAATCATTGAAGCTTTGAAAGTGGAATTCTTTCTCATTCTTGTTTTATGTAGAGCCTCAGTCGTTCAACAGTCAGGGGTCTCCGCTGTCATATTTTACACTTCATAATGCGCCACACATTTTCAATGGGAGACAGGTCTGGACTGCAGGCGGGCCAGGAAAGTACCCGCACTCTTTTACTACCAAACCACGCTGTTGTAACACGTGGCTTGGCATTGTCTTGCTGAAATAAGCAGGGGCGTCCCTGATAACGTTGCTTGGATGACAACATATGTTGCTCCAAAACCTGTATGGACCATTCAGCATTAATGGTGCCTTCACAGATGTGTAAGTTACCCATGCCTTGGGCACTAATACACCCCCATACCATCACAGATCCTGGCTTTTGAACTTTGCGCCTAAAACAATCCGGATGGTTATTTTCCTCTTTTTTCCGGAGGACACCACGTCCACAGTTTCCAAATATAATTTGAAATGTGGACTCGTCAGACCACAGAACACTTTTCCACTTTGCATCAGTCCATCTTAGGTGAGCTCGGGCCCAGCCAAGCCGGCGGCGTTCCTTGGTGTTGTTGATAAATGGGTTTTGCTTTGCATTGCAGAGTTTTAACTTGCACTTACAGATGTACCGACCAACTGTAGTTACTGACAGTGGTTTTATGAAGTGTCCCTGAGCCCATGCGGTGATATCCTTTACGCATTGATGTCGGTTTTTGATGCAATACCACCTGTGGGATCAAAGGTCCGTAATATCATCGCTTTACGTGCAGTGATTTCTCCAGATTCTCTGAAGCTTTTGATAATTTTACAGACCGTAGAAGTTGAAATCCCTGAATTCTTTACAATAGCTCGTTGAGAAATGTTGTTCTAATACTGTTCGACAATTTGCTTAAAAAGTGGTGACCCTCACCCCATCCTTGTTTGTGAATTACTTAGCATTTCATGGAAGCTGCTTTTATACCCAATCATGGCACCCACCTGTTCCCACTTAGCCTGCACACCTGTGGGATGTTCCAAATAATTGTTTGATGAGTATTTCTCAACTTTATCAGTATTTATTGCCACCTTTCCCAACTTCTTTGTCATGTGTTGCTGGCATCAAATTCCAAAGTTAATGATTACTGTATTTGCAAAAAAAAATGTTTATCAGTTTGAACATCAAAAAGTTGTCCTTGTATCATATTCAACTGAATATGGGTTGAAAAGGATTTGCAAATCATTGTATTCTGTTTATATTTACATCTAACACAATTTCCCGACTCATATGGAAACGGGGTTTGTATATTACGATCACAGTGTGCTTGTATACCGATGATTGTTTGAGTTTTTAATATTTTTATGTATGACGCTACTACTGTCTGCACAACTATTTTACCTCCGTGTAGCCTTTAAATAAGCCTTAACTTTCAACCTAATCCAAGAGACGTCTATCGACTTTTTGTTATGCTTTTAATTGTGAGCATAGTTTAAAGGTACAAGCTGCTTAGCCGTTAGAGTCGCTAAGGCTCCAGTGAACGCCGTAAAATCTACCCAAAAAAACACCCGGTGTAACTTACTAGCATTAGCTCATAGCTAGACATCGAAATAAGTTTGTTTCCCAACTATCGGAGAGCAAACTTGAGCAGCGGTCCAGTTTCCGCAGCCTTCCCGCAGATATCCTCCTTGCTGCAGTTCGTCTGGATGTGCACGCCCGAAGCGACTCCGTGTGTCCCGGAAAGTCTCCAGCTCAGCTGGTCGATGGAACGGCAATGTCCCCTCCGCTCCAGTTGCTGCTTAGTAACTCTGCCAGCACGTCGCCTGAAAGGTGTCAGCTGTTCTCTGTCACGAACACAGACTGTGGAAGATAGCACAACAAGAAATATCCGCTTTTTGAATTACCGTATTTTCCGCACTGTAGGGCCCACCGGATTATAAAACCCACTGCCGATGAATGGTCTATTTTATATCCATCCATCCATCCATCTTCTTCCGCTTATCCGAGGTCGGGTCGCGGGGGCAGCAGCCTAAGCAGGGAAGCCCAGACTTCCCTCTCCCCAGCCACTTCGTCTAGCTCTTCCCGGGGGATCCCGAGGCGTTCCCAGGCCAGCCGGGAGACATAGTCGTCCCAACATGTCCTGGGTCTTCCCCGTGGCCTCCTACCGGTTGGACGTGCCCTAAACACCTCCCTAGGGAGGCGTTCGGGTGGCTTCCTGACCAGATGCCCGAACCACCTAATCTGGCTCCTCTCGATGTGAAGGAGCAGCGGCTTTACTTTGAGTTCCTCCCGGATGGCAGAGCTTCTCACCCTATCTCTAAGGGAGAGCCCCGCCACACGGCGGAGGAAACTCATTTCGGCCGCTTGTACCCGTGATCTTATCCTTTCGGTCATGACCCAAAGCTCATGACCATAGGTGAGGATGGGAACGTAGATCGACCGGTAAATTGAGAGCTTTGCCTTCCGGCTCAGCTCCTTCTTCACCACAACGGATCGGTACAACGTCCGCATTACTGAAGACGCCGCACCGATCCGCCTGTCGATCTCACGATCCGCTCTTCCCTCACTCGTGAACAAGACTCCTAAGTACTTGAACTCCTCCACTTGGGGCAGGGTCTCCTCCCCGACCCGGAGATGGCACTCCACCTTTTTCCGGGAGAGAACCATGGACTCGGATTTGGAGGTGCTGATTCTCATTCCGGCCGCTTCACACTCGGCTGCGAACCGATCCAGTGAGAGCTGAAGATCCCGGTCAGATGAAGCCAACAGGACCACATTGTCTGCAAAAAGCAGAGACCTAATCCCGCGGCCACCAAACCGGAACTCCTCAATACCTTGACTGCGCCTAGAAATTCTGTCCATTCTGTCCTATTTTACATCTTTTTTTACATATACGGATTCATATTATCATGATTTTCTTCTAAATGTAAATCACTTCTTTGTGGTCTACATAACATGTAATGGTAGTTCTTTGGTCAAAATGTTACATGGATTATGTTTTCCAGCCACTTTCTGACAGTCACTTCCAAATGCACCGTTTTGTGGGCGGTCTTATTTACGTGGCTCACCTTCGACAACGTCTTCTCCCCGTCATGCTTGTTGTTTAATGTACCAGAAGATTTTTTTGTTAATATAAAGCCAATAATGCCATTTTTTATGGTCCCCTTTAGTATCGAAATACATTTTGGTACCGGTAACAAAATATTGGTATCGGGACAACCCTACTTTGAACTAAAATCCATCCATTCATCCATTTTTTTACCGCTTGTATAAATACAGAATAAACAGAATATAAAAAAATAAAAATAGTATTCGGATTTAAAACTAGGGTTGTACTAGTATAGTACCGCAATATTAATGAATCATATTCGGTACAACACCGCTTCTAAAAAATACCTGTTTTTTTTTTGTTTTTTTTGCTTACTTACTAATAAAAGAAAAGTTGTCTCTTATATTCACTATTTTATTTAAGGAAAATAATTGCAATAAAAACATATATTTATTGTACTGGAATATGTTTGTTGTTGTTGTTAAAATAAAGCCAATAATGCCATTTTTTACTGTCCCCTTTATTTAGAAAAGTATCGAAATAAATTTTTAGTACCGGTTTCAAAATATTGGTTGTAGGACAACCCTAGTTAGAACTAAAATCCATCCATCCATCTATCCATTTTTTTTTTACCGCTTGTATAAATACAGAATAAACAGGATATTAAAAATAAAATAAAATAGTATAGTATTCTGAGTTACAACTAGGGTTGTTAGGTATACCGGTACTAGTATAGTACCGCAATACTAATGAATCATATTCGGTACAACACCGCTTCTAAAAAGTACCTGTTTTTCTTTTTTTGCTTACTTACTAATAAAATAAAAGTTGTCTTGTATGTTCACTATTTTATTTAAGGACAACATTATGTTTAATGTACCAGAATATTTTTTTTGTTAAAGTACAACCAATAAGGCCATTTTTTATGGTCCCCTTTATTTAGAAAAATATCGAAATACATTTTGGTGCCGGTACCAAAATATTGGTATCGTGACAATGCTAATTAGAACTACAATCCATTTATCCATCCATCCATCCATCCATTATTTTACCACTTGTATAAATACAGAATAAACGGTATATTAAAAAAATAAATAAAAGTATTCTGTGTTAGAATTAGGGTTTTACGGTATAATCTGGTACTAGTATAGTACCGCAATACTAATAAATCATATCCGGTACTATACCGCCTGTATAAAGTACAGTTTTTTTCTTTATTTTGCTTACTTAGTAATAAAAGAAAAAGTGTCTCATATGTTCACTATTTTTTTTAAGGACACAATTGCAAAAATAAACATATCTTTAATGTACCAGATGGTTTTTTTTGTTAAAATAAAGCTAATAATGCAATTTTTTTTATGGTCCCCTTTATTCAAAAAGTATCGAAATACATATTGGTATCGGTACCAAAATATTGGTATCGGTACAACCCTAGTTAGAACTACAATCCATCCATCCATCTATCCATCCATTTTATTACTGCTTGTATAAATACAGAATAAACAGTACATTAAAAATAAAAATAGTATTCTGAGTTAGAACTAGGGTTGAACGGTATACCGGTACCAGTATAGTACCGCAATACTAATGAATCATATACGGTACAACACCACTTCTAAAAAGTACCTGTTTTTCTTTTTTTTTGCTATCTTACTAATAAAAGAAAAGTTGTCTCCTATATTCACTATTTTATTTAAGGAAAAAATTACAATAAGAAACATATGTTTAATGTGCAGGAAGATTTTTTTTTTGTTAAAATAAAGCCAATGATGCCATTTTTTATGGTCTCCTTTATAGAGAAAAGTATCAAAATACATTTTGGTAACAGTACCAAAATATTGGTATCGGGACAACCTGAATTAGAACTAAAATCCATTTAGCCATCCATCCATACATTTTCTACCGCTTAAAGAACATATTAAAAAAAAAATAGTATTCTGATTTAGAACTAAGATTTTACGGTATACCGGTACTAGTATAGTACCTGAATACTAATGAATCATTTTCGGTACAACACCACTTCTAAGAAGTACCTGTTTTTCTTTTTTTTTTGCTTGCCTACTAATAAAAGAAAAGTTGTCTCTTATAGTCACTATTTTATTTAAGGAAAACATTGCAATAAGAAACATAAGTTTAATGTACCGGAAGACTTTTTTTGTTCAAATAAAGCCAAAATTGCAATTTTTTAGTGTCCACTTTATTTGGAAAAGTATCGAAATACATTTTGGTACTGGTACCAAAATATTGGTATCGGGACAACCCTGGTTAGAACTAAAATCCATCCATCCAGTTTCTATTGCTTGTATAAATTCAGAATAAACAAAATATATTAAAAAACATTTTTAAAAATAGTATTCTGAGTTAGAACTAGGTTTGTATGGTATACTGGTACTGGTATGGTACCGCAATACTAATCATATTTGGTACAACACCGCTTGTAAAAAGTAACTTTTTTTTTTTTTCTTACTAATAAAAGAAAAGTTGTCTCGTATTTTCACTATTTTATTTAAGGACAATATTCCAGATAAAAACATATGTTTAATGTACCGGAAGATTTTTTTTGTTAAAATACAGCCAATAATGCCATTTTTTAAGGTCCCCTTTATTTAGAAAAGTATCAAAAAATATTTTGGTACCAAAATATTGGTATCGGGACAACCCTGGTTAGAACTAAAACCCATCCATCCAGTTTCTATTGCTTGTATAAATTCAGAATAAACAGTATATTAAAAAAAAAAAAATTAAAATAGTATTCTGAGTTAGAACTAGGTTTGTACGGTATACTGGTACTGGTATGGTACCGCAATACTATTAAATCATATTTGCTACAACACCGCTTGTAAAAGTAACTTTTAAAAAAAAAAATTTATTTGCTTACTAATAAAAGAAAAGTTGTCTCGAATTTTCACTATTTTATTTAAAGACAATATTGCAAATAGAAACATATGTTTAATTTACCAGAATATTTTTTTCGTTAAAATACAGCCAATAATGCCATTTTTTAAGGTCCCCTTTATTTAGAAAACTATCAAAAAATATTGGTATCGGGACAACCCTGGTTGGAACTTAAATCCATCCATCCATCCATCCATTTTCTACCGCAGGGGTAGGGAACCTCTGGCTCTCGAGCCAGATGTGGCTCTTTTGATGACTGCATCTGGCTCTCAGATAAATCTTTGCTCACGTTGCTTAACATGATAAGTAATTAATAATTAAGTGGTAATCACAGTGTTAAAAATAACGTTCAAAATACAAAACATTCTCATGCATTTTAATCCATCCATCCGTTTCTATCGCACCTGTTCAAGAAGTCGCATTAATGGTCAAAAGTATTTTATTTATTATTGGTTACCTTCCGAATAACAATGTTATTAAAAAGAATAAGAGATGTATGCATTTAGTTGTGTGAATTCAGGGAAAGTCCAAATAAAAGAGGTGTAGAATTCTCTTGTCAGAGCATGGGTTGACAATGTACAAGAGTACAGCTCTACACGTTTCTCCTCATTTAGCTAAATTGAATCCAGTCTCATTTTTAATTCCTTGCTTCTTATCTGTTTAATAGATGTCATCAGTGTTTGAACCTGACAGTTGTATTCAGTGTTAAAAATATTACACGGCTCTCACGGAAATACATTTAAAAATATTTGGCTTTCATGGCTCTCTCCGCCAAAAAGGTTCCCGACCCCTGTTCTACCGCTTGTATAAGTACAGAATAAACAGTAAATAAAAGCCTATTAAATAAAAGATGGATGTTCCGACACTGTGTTTTTATTGAACGATAAAACGAGGTGGCCCCAGCCAGAAATAGGACACCGGAGACATGCAGGACAACCAGCCCCCCAAGCCAGCAAGATACCAACCCCCAGCAGAGCAGACAGCCAAAAAGTGGCCCCACCACAACGGGGCCGTGAACCACGTCCGTCTCCAGGAAGGAGACCCACCCCAACAGCGCCCCGCTGCCCTAGGAGAGCCCACCCTGGTCCGCCCCACCCCGCAGTTCCTGACACGGGATCAACCAGCCTGGGGCCCAAAAATGTGCAGCCCGACATTAGTAGAAGATACAAGAAAAACCAAGTTGACCCCTGTCAATAACGAGGTATTCTCAGTCGACAGCCTAACAAGCTTCAACTGTGGCGTCCCGAACTGTAGCTTCCGTCCATTAAAACCATAAACTCTGAGCTGAACCCGGTCATGGTTCTGTGGAGACTTGTTTATGGTAGGCTCAACGCTGACATGGTGCCCAGCCCTGATAGCGCGTCTCCGTCTAATTGTAGGAACGCTCATTATGGCTGATAAGGAAGAACATAAATCACAATGAGAGCTTTGACCTGTTGCTACCCCCGAATGGTTTTTGACCAGTGTGTGTGTGTGTGAAAGGGTGCCTGGGGGTCTCAAACCCAGAACATCTCATTAGATCTTTGTCTCAACAAAGATGCATAAGCGTCTTTGATGGTCAAAAAGACCGACTGATGTATGAAAGCAGGACTCTCAGACTAGACAAGAGTAAACTGGCGCTATGTGACTGTTGGCCTACAACAGGGGTGTCAAACGTCCAGGACTTTCCTCCAGAAGGTCTTATTTTTGTCCATGTGATGTGAGATGAAACAAAAATGTAGTTGTTTGGCCACAATACCCAGCAATGTTCGGATGAGAAAAGGTGAGGCCTTTAAAGAGGAACATTATCACCAGACCTATGTAAGCGTCAATATATACCTTGATGTTGCAGAAAAAAGACCATATTTTTTTAACCGATTTCCGAACTCTAAATGGGTGAATTTTGTGGTGATGACGTCAGAACGTGACGTCTCTGAGGCAATACAGCCGCCATTTTTTCGACTATTTTTCGGAACCTTGGAGATATCATGCCTCGTCGGTGTGTTGTCGGAGGGTGTAACAACACTAACAGGGAGGGATTCAAGTTGCACCACTGGCCCGAAGATGCGAAAGTGTCTGCCGCCAGACCCCCATTGAATGTGCCAGAGTGTCTCCACATTTTACCGGCGATGACAGACATGGCACAGAGATGTATGGATAACCTGCAGATGCATTTGCAACGATAAAGTCAACGAAATCACAAAGGTGACTTTTGTTTATGTTGACTTATGTGCTAATCAGACATATTTGGTTGCGGCGTGACTGCCAGCTAATCGATGCAAACATGCTACGCTAATCGATACTAACATGCTATTTACCGGCGGTGCTAAGGTGGACATGGCACGGAGATGTATGGATAACCTGCAGATGCATTTGCAACGATAAAGTCAACGAAATCACAAAGGTGAGTTTTGTTGATGTTGACTGCCAGCTAATCGATGCTAACATGCTATTTACCGGCAGTGCTAAAGTAGACATGGCACAGAGATGTATGGAAAACCTGCAGATGCGTTTGGAACGATAAAGTCAACAAAATCACAAAGGGGAGTTTTGTTGAAATTGACTTATGTGCTAATCAGACATTTGGTTGCGGCGTGACTGCCAGCTAATCGATGCTAACATGCCATGCTAATCGATGCTAACATGATAACTACCGGCGGTGCTAAAGCAGACATGGCACAGAGATGTATGGATAACCTGCAGATGCATTTGCAACGATAACGTCAACGAAATCACAAAGGTGAGTTTTGTTTATGTTGACTTATGTGCTAATTAGACATATTTGGTTGCGGCGTGACTGCCAGCTAATCGATGCTAACATGCTACGCTAATAGATGCTAACATGCTATTTACTGGCGGTGCTAAAGCAGACATGGCACAGAGATGTATGGATAACCTGCAGATGCATTTGCAACTATATTACGTTTCCTTCCACCCACATTTAATGCGAAAAAAACACTTACCAATTGACGGATTTAAGTTGCTCCAGTGTCACAAGATGTGAAAGTCCTGATCGTTTGGTCCGCACATTTTACCGGCGATGCTAACGCAGCTATTCGGCCATGCTATGACTATGAATAGCGTCAATAGCTATTCGCTCAATAGCTTCAGTTTCTTCTTCAATACTTTCATACTCCAACCATCCGTTTCAATACATGCGTAATCTGTTGAATCGCTTAAACCGCTGAAATCCGAGTCTGAATCCGAGCTTATGTCGTTATATCTTGCTGTGGTATCTGCCATTGTTTGTTTACATTGGCAGCCCTGTATGACGTCACAGGGAAATGGATAGTCGCATCGCAAATAGCGAAAATCAAGCACTTTAAAGCTTTTTTTAGGGCTATTCCGGGACCGGTAAAATTTTGAAAAAAACTTCAAAAAATACAACAAGCCACTGGGAACTGATTTTTATTGTTTTTAACCCTTTTGAAATTGTGACCTATGTAAGCGTCAATATATACCTTCATGTTGCAGAAAAAAAGACCATATGTTTTTTTAACCGATTTCCGAACTCTAAAAGGGTGAACTTTGGCGATTGAAACGCCTTTCAATTGTTCGCTGTCGGAGCGATGACCTTTTCACCCGTGACGTTACAATGGGAAGCAATCCACCATTTTCTCAAACACATTACACACACAAGTCAAATCAGCTCTGTTATTTTCCGTTTTTTCGACTGTTTTCCGTACCTTGGAGACATCATGCCTCGTCGGTGTGTTGTCGGAGGGTGTAACAACACGATCAGGGACGGATTCAAGTTGTCTTACGTGGAGTGTGCATCGATTAGCACGGCATGCTAATCGATGCTAATTTGGCAGAAATGGCAAGAATGTGTGGATATCCTGCGACACTCAAAGGACATGCATTTCCAACGATAAAGTCAACGAAATCACAAAAGGTGAGTTTTGTTGATGTTATTGACTTATGTGCTAATCAGACATATTTGGTCACGGCATGACTGCCAGCTAATAGATGCTAACATGCTATTTAGGCTAGCTTTATGTACATTTGTAGCTATATTTGCATCCAGCCTTTCCCTCCACCCACAATTAATGCCAAACAAACACTTACTAATCGACGGATTTAAGTTGCTCCTGTGGTCAAAAGATGCAATCATTGGTTGGAAGGCGATCGCCGAATAGCTTCAATAGCTATTCGCTCAATAGTTTCAGTTTCTTCTTCAATTTCGTTTTCGCTATCTGCCTCCACACACCAACCAATTCAATACATGCGTAATCTGTTGAATCGCTTAAACCGCTGAAATCCGAGTCTGAATACGAGCTAATGTCGCTATATCTTGCTGTTCTATCAGCCATGTTGTTTGTATTGGTGTCACCATGTGATATCACAGGAAAATGGACGGGTGGATACACAGATAGCGAAAATCAGGCACTTTAAAGCCTTTTTTCGGGATATTACATGATGGGTAAGATTTTGAAAAAAACTTTGAAAAATAAAATAAGCCACTGGAAACTGATTTTTATTGGTTTTAACCCTTCTGAAATTGTGATAATGTTCCCCTTTAATCCCAGGAACAGCATACCTACCGTCAAGCATGGTGGTGGTAGTATTACGCTCTGGGCCTGTTTTGCTGCCAATGGAACTGGTGCTTTACAGCGAGTAAATGGAACGATGAAAAAGAAGAATTACCTCCAAATTATTCCGGATAATCTAAAATCATC
>NC_084627.1:40511241-40538741 GCF_033978795.1 Nerophis ophidion | reverse complement strand
TGTTATTATTAATAATTAATGATGTTTATCTTTGTGGAAACACTGATCATCTTAATGATTTCGCACAATAAATATATATTTTTGATGTCATGTTTTAAATAGGTTAAATATACTCCTCCCCTCTTAAATATACTCCTCCCCTCTTATGTTTTACGGATCATCTTTAAGTAGCTTTCTGTCTTATTCGGGGCGTGTGTCATTCACCAAAGCTCTGCTCCGGCCTTTTGGGAGGTTTTGTTGTTGTATTGATACAACACGGGAGCGCCTGGGAGTGTGTGTTATCAGACTAGGTGGAACTACAAGGAGCTGTGGTAGGAAATGGGCTCCTAATGAGTGTGTGATGCAACAGTTGCTTTGCATCATACTGGTGTCTTGCGTAGTCCCTGAATGCAGACGTTCAGCTGGGCCACAGTAAATGAACGAGTAAAACATCAAGGGGCATAAGTGAGTTTGTAGAAATATTCATGCAATAGGTGAGCATACCTGTCATACCCTTCTGTTTACTTCAGGAACATTATTTTGCAGTTCCTTCCCAGCACCCTCTACTTCCAATAGTTTTCTATCAATCTTCCGTATTTTAACCTTTTATTTGGAAAATAATTAAATCCTTTCTGGTACTTTTATTAACAGTTAAATAATTACGTGGTTTTTGGGAATAATTATCACTTGTATTGATTGTAATATTTGTAATGAATTACCTGCACACTCAAAGTTTGATACAAGGTCGTCATTAGAGTTCTAAAAATACCAATCGCGTTATTCCCAAGATTGCGTTAATTTGTTCCAACTAGGGATTTAACTAGGGTTGAGGTGCGGGGGGCAGGGGATATATTGTAGCATCCCGGAAAAGTATTCTGGGTATTTGTTCTGTTGTGTTTATTAGGGGTGTAACGGTACGTGTATTTGTATTGAACCGTTTCGGTACGGGGGTTTCGGTTCGGTACGAGGGTGTATCGAACAAGTTTGTATTCTTAAGTCTTAACAAGCTGCTCTGCTTTCTGCCTCTGAGCGGTCAGCACCCAGCATTGTCCCGCCCACACAACCATCTGATTGGTTACATACAAAGCCAATCAGCAGTGCATATTCAGAACGCATGTTGTAAATGCTTCATTGTCGAGCAGATGTGTGCGTTTAGCAGCGGATATCGTACACTCCCCAAATTATAAAAAAAACACTTTCCAGTCACAACTATTACAAACATCAGTATGAGCCCGTTGACATTTTAGAAACTTAAACTGCAGTTCACAGTTCTGGCTTGAGGTGATGTGAAGGCTAATTAGCTTTTAGCGTTACTTTAGCTCATTTTGCTGTGTGTGTGTGCGCGTGTGTGTGTGTGTGTGTGTGTGTGTGTGTGTGTGTGTGTGTGTGTGTGTGTGTGTGTGTGTGTGTGTGTGTGTGTGTGTGTGTGTGTGTGTGTTTTAGGGGCAGCAAAGCCCTGTCTGTCTGTTATTTCATGTGAACTCCATAGATTTTCCGGGATGAATAGTCTCTCCTATTGCAATTGTACTATTTTTCAGCTATAGTTACATTAATCATTAGTAATGTAGCACCCTAGTTTTGAATGGCAGGGTCCCTGCTATCACATGTTGACAAAAATACAACATTTACATAATAAAAGTCAACTACAGGCTTCCCAAATGCTGTAATAAATTATGCATGACGAGTTGACTTGAAACTGTTTATTGTTGCATTTTTTATTTGTAGAGGAAAAGTTTTGTCATTTTATTTAATCAAAGCAACAAATTGAGGCAGTTTAATGTGGATTAGATAGTACTTTATTTATTCCGTCAGGAGAGTTCCTTCAGGAAAATTAACGTGGGCAAAATTATTATAATGTTCCCAATGTTAATAGGATAAAGCCATTGTTTACAAATTTGGTACATAAATAACCCAAAAAATTGTATTTGTTCGTTTTCTTACTGTACCGAAAATGAACCGAACCGTGACCTCTAAACCAAGGTACGTACCGAACCAAAATTTTTGTGTACCGTTACACCCCTAGTGTTTATGTTGCATTACGGTGCGGATTTTCTCCCGAAATGTGTTAGTCATTCTTGTTTGGTGTGGGTTCACAGTGTGGCGCAAATTTGTAACAGTGTTAAAGTTGTTTATACGGCCACCCTCAGTGTGACCTATATGGCTGTTGACCAAGTATGGCTTGCATTCACTTGTGTGTGTGAAAAGCCGTAGATATTATTATGATAGGGCCGGCGCGCAAAGGCAGTGCCTTTAAGGTTTATTGGTGCTCTGTCTTTTTTGCCACTTGTGCCAGCTTTTTTTGAACATGTTAACAGGCATCAATTTCCAAATGAACTAATATTTGCAAAAAATAACAACGTTTACCAGTTTGACAATTATTAACCTGTCTTTGCAGCCTATTCAATTGAATATAGGTTGAAAAGGATTTGCAAATAGTTTTATTTTGTTTTTATTTATGATTTTACACAGCGTGCCAACTTCACATGTTTGTGTGTCTTCTCAATTGCTCTGTTGATTGCTGTTCTGAATGATGCTGGGCCGGGTTTGGTTTTGGAATGAAACATTTTTTATTATGGTATTATTGTGCATTATTTTGTTGTACTGATTAATAAAAATAAAAAAAAAGATTGAATTATTTATAAATTAGGGCTGTCAAATGATTAAAATATTTATTGCGGTTAGTCAAATGTTGTTCAGAGTTAACTCAAAATTGTGATTAAAGTAGATACCGTATTTTCTTGAATTGCCGCCGGGGCGCTAATTAATTTAAAACCTCTTCTCACTCCTGCGCTTACCAAAGGCATGAGGTAAAAGTAAGCATGCGCTAATTATTTCAAAACCTCTTCTCACTCCGTCACTTACCAAAGGCATGCAGTAAAAATTAGAGTGTGATGTAAGCTTGGACCTTAAATCCTATTGAATAACTCTGCGGTAATTCAAGGATATACGGTAGATTATATTTTTCATTATTAATAAGTAAGAATGAGCAATCCTCAACTTTCTCAGTCTTTTTTGCCACTTGCGCCAGCTTTTTTGAAACAGGCATCAACTTCCAAATGAGCTAATATTTGCAAAAAAAAAACGTTGTCCAGTTTGAACGTTAATTATCTTGTCTTTGCAGTTTATTCAATTGAATAGACTGCAATTGAACATGCCAACTTCATTGGTTTTGGGTTTTGTACAACGTCACAACCGACGTGCGTGGGGGAGGGGGAGCGTGGCCTGCGGGCCTGCAGCGAAGTGGGGTGTGCCACGAACGGACCTCGAAGTCAGCGACAGGTGTGTAGAGGGCCCACTAGGGCCTTGTTATCTAATCACCTGTCACTCTGTATCAGCAGCAATACGGGAGTAGAGAGGTGTTGGAGCTGGAGTGAGACCGAGAGCGAATCTTCCAGAGAGACAAAAGGAAATTTGCTTTAAAGCATCCTGCAGACATTTCCACAATAAAAGCATATTGTAAACCATGAAACATTTGGAGGAAGTATGAAGAAAGGCAAGATTGCTTTATAAATATTTCATGCTGCCATGGTTTGATTTCACATTTTCGGGACTTATGCAGATCCCTAATACACAAAACAGGTAGCAGTTGGTAGGCGGTTTTGCATGATAGGGCCCTTTTCAAGCAGGTTTTTAAGCACTTTAAATGCATATAAAAGGTGCTATTAAATCCAATCTACACATCAATGACACAAAAATGACACAAAATATACCGCACACGACTGTCAAAAACAGGCCTGGGCAATTATTTGAACTCAGGGGCCACATTTAGAGAAAAAAATGTGTCTGGGGACCGGTTTATCTATTTTTAGGAACGCTACAAGCGAGATCAGGTGTGTGGCTCGCACACCGGTACACAATTAACTCATCTCCTCACACTGTATAAAAGGGGAGAAGGAGGAGAGATCGAGGCAAAAGGAGTAGGGGAACCCGCAGCAGTACCGGAAGAGAGCGAGCGAGCCGAAGACAGCGACAATGAGGGCGGCTGAAGGCGACCAAGGAGCGAGCAGTGGAGAAAGAGCTGAAAAGCGACCCGACCGCAGACAAGCTTTATTTGAAAAATTAAAAAGAGTCAAACCTGCTCAAAGCAATGTCCTTCCTTGATGGTCCTGGGAACCCGCACGACGATGGCAAGAGACTGTCACATTAACCATTGAAATACTTTGTACAGTTGAAGACTTACGGCCATTAGAAAACATCACTGCACATCAAAAAAGCAGCTACACTTTCTTAAAGATCTAAAAAAAAAATATTTGAGAATGTCCGGTGGGCCATATTGAAAAGCTTAACGGGCCGCATGTGGGCTTACACATCTGTGAAAGCACCATTAATGCTGAAAGGTACATACAGGTTTTGGAACAACATATGCTGCATTCCAAGCGCCGTCTTTTTCATGGACGCCCCTGATTATTTCAGCAAGACAATGCCAAGCCACATTCAGCACGTGTTACAACAGCGTGGCTTCGTTAAAAAAAGAAAAAAAAAAAAAAAAAGAGAGTGTGGGTACTTTCCTGGTCCGCCTCCAGTCCAGACCTTTTTCCCATGGAAAATGTGTGTTGCATTATGAAGCGTAAAATACGACAGCGGAGACCCTGGACTGTTGAACAACAGAAGCTCTACAGCAGGGGTGTCCAAACTTTTTCCACTGAGGGCCGCACACTGAAAAATCAAAGCAAGCGGGGGCCATTTTCATCATTTTTATTTAAAAACCAATACAATATATGTATAAAAAAATATACATTTAGGCCTCCACTCAGTTACGATCCCGGGGACCCCAAAGGGTTTTGGTCGGAAAAAATATTAAAAATGTGTCATTATTCAGTATTATTATTTTCATTATTATTCAAATTTTAAATCTCTAGATCAACATTAGGAAAAAAAAAAAGGAAAAAAACACAAAATATGCAATATTTTCACCCAATAACATTTTTTTAGGTGGAATATTTGAGATTATATAATAATTGGAGCCATAATTTTGGATTTTGATTCATTATTATTTTTTGAGCAATTACACATAAAAAAAAATCACACTAAAATAATTGGGGATCCAAAAGTGTCCTACTCATTAAAGTGTTAAAAATAAAAAAAAATTTAGGTGGAATATTTGAGATTATATAATAATTAGAGCCTTAATTTAGTATTTTGATTCATTATTATTTTTTGAGCAATGACACTTAAAAAAAAAACCACACTAAAATAAATGGGGATCCAAAAGTGGCCTACTCATTAAAGTGTTAAAAATACAAATTTTTAAAGTGGAATATTTGAGATTATATAATAATTTGAGCCTTAATTTTGGATTTTGATTCATTATTATTTTTTGAGCAATGACACTTAAAAAAAAAAAAAAAAATCACACTAAAATAATTGGGGATCCAAAAGTGTCCTACTCATTAAAGTGTTAAAAAAAACATTTTTTTAGGGGGAATATTTGAGATTATATAATAATTGGAACCATAATTTTGGATGTTGATTCATTATTATTTTTTTGAGCAATGACACTTTAAAAAAAAAAAAATCACACTAAAATAATTGGGGATCCAAAAGTGTCCTACTCATTAAAGTGTTAAAAAAAACATTTTTTTAGGTGGAATATTTGAGATTATATAATAATTGAAGCCTTAATTTTGGATTTTGATTCATTATTATTTTTTGAGCAATGACACTTAAAAACAAATCACACTAAAATAATTGGAGATTCAAAAGTGTCCTACTCATTAAAGTGTTAAAAATAAAACATTTTTAGGTGGAATATTTGAGATTATATAATAATTGGAACCATAATTTTGGATGTTGATTCATTATTATTTTTTGAGCAATGGCACTTAAAAAAAAATCACACCAAAATAATTGGGGATCCAAAAGTGTCCTACTCATTAAAGTGTTAAAAATAACATTTTTTTAGGTGAAATATTTGAGATTATATAATAATTGGAGCCTTAATTTTGGATTTTGATTCATTATAATTTTTTGAGCAAGGACACTTATAAAAAAAAAATCACACTAAAATAATTGGGGATCCAAAAGTGTCCTACTCATTAAAGTGTTAAAAATAACATTTTTTTAGGTGAAATATTTGAGATTATATAATAATTGGAGCCTTAATTTTGGATTTTGATTCATTATAATTTTTTGAGCAAGGACACTTATAAAAAAAAATCACACTAAAATAATTGGGGATCCAAAAGTGTCCTACTCATTAAAGTGTTAAAAATGACATTTTTTAGGTGGAATATTTGAGATTATATAATAATTGGAGCCTTAATTTTGGATTTTGATTCATTATTATTTTTTGAGCAATGACACTTAAAAGAAAATCACACTAAAATAATTGGGGATCCAAAAGTGTCCTACTCATTAAAGTGTTAAAAATAACATTTTTTTAGGTGGAATATTTGAGATTATATAATAATTGGAGCCTTAATTTTGGATTTTGATTCATTATTATTTTTTGGAGCAATGACAGTTAAAAACAAATCACACTAAAATGATTGGGGATCCAAACGTCTCCTACTCATTAAAGTGTTAAAAATAAAAAAAATTTAGGTGGAATATTTGAGATTATATAATAATTGGAGCCATAATTTTGAATTCCGATTCATTATTACTTTTTGAGCAATGACACTTAAAAAAAAAAATCACACTAAAATAATTGGGGATCCAAAAGTGTCCTAATCATTAAAGTGTTAAAAAATAAATTATATATATTTTTTCACAATTTACTTTTAGTACAATAATCTCGAGATCAACTTCAGATCTATCCGTCAATTATTAGTTTTATTGTTGCTTATGTTTTTTGTTTGTTTTAGGCCCTTCTTAAAAAAAAAAAAAAGTTCTTTTTTTTTTATACGGCAAAACTTTTAGAACATTTGTTATTTTTATTTTTATTTTTTTAAGTGGAATATTTAATGTGACGTAATCGGAGCCTTGAATAGGTCAATAATTTAAAATGACATTGATTTTGATTCATTATTATTTTTTAAAGAAAGAAACAGCCTGCATGGCAGCTTTGTGTTATAAGAGTAAACATTGCAACTATTTCTTGTTACATTTCACACGTTTGCTCTTTTATAACACTTTTTATGTTTTTAATTTTTTTCAATTGCATTCTTAAAATGTGCCGTGGGGCCGTTAAAAAATAACCCGCGGGCTGCACTTTGGACACCCCTGCTCTAAATAAAACAAGAATGGGAAAGAATTCCACTTTCAAAGCTTGAACAATTAGTTTCCTCAGTTCCCAAACGTTTATTGAGTGTTGTTAAAAGAAAAGGTGATGTAACACAGTGGTGAACATGCCCTTTCTCAACTACTTTGACATTATTATTTGCAAAAAAAAATAAAGATTATGAGTTTGAACATCAAATATATTGTCTTTGTAGTGCATTCAACTGAATATGGGTTGAAAAGGATTTGCAAATCATTGTATTCCGTTTATATTTACATCTAACACAATTTCCCAACTCATATGGAAACGGGGTTTGTAAAAGGAAAAAATGTAAAAAATGCACCTCAAGATCCGTCACTGTAGTCATTCAACTCGCAATAAATGACAACAGTTGCATTTACTCCTTGGGAGACTTGCACTTACCTTGTTTTACTTAGTTCAAGTCCGCTGGGGCCCAGGTCCAAGGGTGGTTGACGTGCCACCGAGTTGGCTCCCGGGTATCCCGAGAGGTTTACGTCTGTGTGGTTCCTCAAGGAAATGGGTGATGGGAACACCTGCCTCAGCTTTGCCCGCAACTCCCCCTAAACCTCTTGTGTTTTGTTTCCATGTTGTTGTTGTTGTGTTACAGTTACTGTAACGTGCTGTGGAAGGATGTGCTGTATTCTTGTAATTTGATGTCAAAAATAAAGAAAAAAAAAACACAAACCAGGAACCAGAAACAGGCAAACTGGAAACAGCGAACCGGAACCAGCAAACAGGAAAAACTGGAAATATCTAACAGGAAACCAAGAAACTAGGAGCTCGGAGCGAGAAGACAGCAAACTACAAATAGCTATCAGGAACCAGGATACAGCTTACAGCGACAACGACAATACTCCAGCACTGACTGGAGGGCAAAGCAGGGTTTAAGTAGCAGCCGGCTGATTGACACCAGGTGTGGCCAGGTGCCAATCAGCCGCAGCTGAGTGGAAAAAAGCAGGAAACTAACCAAAATAAAAGCGCTGACAGGAAATAAAGACAAAACTGAGGAAAAACTAAAACGTAACCAAACTGTCAGAGACAAGCCTGACAAGGTTGTCCTGAAGAATTTGGAGGTAATCCTCCTTTTTTTATTGTCCCATTTACTCTCTGTAAAGGCCCAGTTCCATTGGCAGTAAAACAGGCCAAGCGCATAATACTACCACCACCATGCTTGACGGTAGGTGTGGTGTTCCTGGGATTAAAGGCCTCACCTATTCTCCTCCAAACATATTACTGGGTATGGTGTGGCCTAACAGCTCAAATTTTGTTTCATCCGTCATCACATGGACAAAGATAAGACCTGCTGGAGGAAAGTTCTGTGGTCATCATCAAGAGCCTGTGAAGACAATTACTAAAAACTAGAGATGTCCGATATCATCGGACTGCCGATATTATCGGCCGATAAATGCTTTAAAATGTATTATCGGAAATTATCGGTATCGGTTTCAAAAAGTTGGATGAAGATAATCTATTTTTACAATTGACTTTACAATGCAGTTTTAGAGGCTGTTCTTCGGCAGCTGCTTCACTGGAAAAATCCTCAGACTTTTTTACTGAAAAATCCCCGTTTTTTTAACAGAAAAAAAAAATCCAGATTTTTTTGGACAGAAATGATGCAGAATTTCTGACAGAAAAAAAAATCCAGATTTTTTTGACAGGAAACAATTTGCTGACTTATCGACGTTTTGACAGAAAAAAATATCAAGATTTTTTGACCGAAAAAAAATCCTGATTTTTTTTTACCCAAAAAATTCAGAATTTTTTACGGAAAAATCCTCAGACTTTTTTACTGAAAAATCCTCAGACTTTTTTACTGAAAAATCCCCATTTTTTTTAACAGAAAAAAATCCAAATTTTTTTTTGACAGAAATAATGCCGAATTTTTGACAGAAAAAAAATCCAGATCTTTTTGACAGGAAAAACATTTCTGACTTTTTGACAGAAAAAAATCCAGACGTTTTGACAGAAAAAAAATATCAAGATTTTTGGACTAAAAAAAAAATCCAGATTTTTTGACCCAAAAAATCCAGACTTTTTTACAGAAAAATCCTCAGTCTTTTTTTTACTGAAAAATCCCAATTTTTTTAACAGAAAAAAATCCCGATTTATTTGACAGAAAAAAATGCAGAATTTTTGACAGAAAAAAAATCCCGACTTTTTGACGGAAAAAATCCAGAATATTTGGCAGAAAGAATCAAGCCTTTTTGACAGAAAAAAATATCAAGATTTTTTGACTGAAAGATTTTTTTGACCCCAAAAATCCAGACTTTTTTTTACGGAAAAATCCTCAGACTTTTTTTACTGAAAAATCCCCATTTTTTTTAACAGAAAAAAATCCCGATTTTTTGACATAAAAAATGCAGAATTTTTGACAGAAAAAAAAATCCCGACTTTTTGACAGAAAAAAAATCCCGACTTTTTGACGGAAAAAAATCCAGAGTATTTGGCAAAAAAAATCTACACTTTTTGACAGAAAAAAAATGCCAATTTTTGGACGGAAAAAATCCAGACTATTTGAAAGAAAAAAGGCTTTCAGAGGCTGTTCCTTGGCAGCTGCTTCACCGGTCGACACTTCTCAGACCAAACAACAGCGGACACACTTCTTGCTGTTTACGTTTTTCCAAGGTTTCCTCACGACGACCTTCTCGCCAAGGACTCGGGCTGCCTTACACAAAGAGGAACTCTTTTTTTTTTTTTTTTTTCTGTTAAGAAAATAAAAGCACAGCTAGACTTTCAGCCTTTGCACAAGTTGTTGTGGCGTCCTTAATCAAAACACAGCAATGGCAATTTCAATATCTTCTTGTTCAAGTAAAACAATTGCTCTAAAACTATTTTATGTCCAATTTGTTGAACTATTATAAAACAATCATTGAAAGATTGCAGCACAGGGAGCAGGAAGTGTCTGCTCGTTGTGCGCAGATAACACGCAGACTGGTTATCAGTGGGAAGTCGGAGTCGAGACGTTCCCACAATCCACCTTGTGTCAACATAAAACTCATACTGGATGTAGCCCAAAATGATTGGAAAGAATTCAGGGTGAACAGGCCTGAAGGCTTTTCCACTCTGTAAAGGTGAGGGTGAGTTATTATTATATTTAAGGTCAAACTGATGAAAAAAACAAACACATGTCCGGGGTTTCCAAGTGTTTGCTTAATTCCTTCAAAGTAACACTAGAATGTAAAAACAAGTTGACTTTATGTGCTTGATTGTGTTTAGTTTAGCCACTAAACCGGGGATCAGCAACCCGCGGCTCCATGGAGCATTTTTAAAAAAGGATTGAAAATGGAAAAATATTTTCTTTGTTTTAGTATGTTTTTTTTTTTGAGGACAAACATGACACAAACATTTGTTTTGATAAAACATCGTTTTGTCCTACTAATTTCCGCGGTCCTTGAACCCACCGTAGCGTGGACTGTCACGCAACAGTTTAGTTTACATGTAAAATCTTCCATTCCTTCTTTGTCTCGTTTTGTCCACCAAACGTTTTATACTGTGCGTGAATGCACAAAAGGTGAGCTTTGTTGATGTTATTGACTTGTTGGAGTACTAATCAGGCATATTTGCAAGCTAATCAATGATAACAAGCTATCTAGGCTAGATGTATGTACATATTGCGTCATTATGCCTCATTTGTATTTATATTTGAGCTCATTTAATATCCTTTACTTTGATCCTATTTGTATATAATTTAGTTTTGCATGTCTCATGACACATTATCCATATGTAATATTGGCTGCATTTCAGATGGTTGTTTGTGTGCCATATTGTTCCAGACCACAGCAAACATTACCTAGCTTGCCAAATATTGTAATAAATCTATTAAAAGAAGACAGCAACACAAATCTATACATTTGGCCATTAAAAGTCATTAATTTCCAGGAGTCATCTCACCTTCTGAGTAGCCTCTAATTTAAAGTTTTGTAATGTTGTAGAAATGTGTAAAATAAATATAAAATTTCAACATTTCTGTCAACAAAGATTTGATTCAGCCTGCCACACATAGTCATTTTGATAGTAGGCTATTATAGTTAATATAGACACTTACCTGCGATTAGGTGGCGACTTGTCCAGGGTGTACACCATGCAGCTGAGATAGGCTCCAGAGATCCCCCGCTACCCCGAACAGGACAAGCGGTAGAAAATGGATGGATGGATGGATAGACACTAACGTCATGTGTTGCCTTTTATTATAAAACTTGTATACAGCTTTTAACCCGGTGCGCTTAATGTACGTTATAATTTTGATCGTGCTTACCGACCTTGAAGCTTATTATTTGGTGTGTTATGAAATGATAAGTGTGACCAGTAGATGGCAGTCACACATAAGAGATATGTGTAGACTGCAATATGACTTAAGTAAACAACAGCAAAATGTTGTATGTTCTATTGAAAATATAGAACATTACAAACGGTGCTCGAAAATCTGTCAAAATATTTTTAGTACGACTTTGGTAAGCTATAAACCGCACCGCTTGATGGATTGTCGGCATATTAAACATACCAGTATTATTATGGTGTGTGTATAAGGACCACAAAATGGCACCTGTTAGCAGACATATTACCTTGCGTTTTGTTTCGCAATATTATGTAAAAGCAACTTTTCTTACATTCTGGTACCTGCTGATCTGTATTTGGGATCTGCATAAGTCCTGAAAATGTGTGCGATTCCGCCTTGGTAGTCCGTGCCGACCCCATAGTCGATACGTTTCTTCTTTTTCTCTATCTTCTTCATCCTTTGCTGATGCCATTTTTCTAATATAAAATAGCGTAAAGTTCTTACTTATATCTGTCAGCAAACTCGCCATGAAAGCGCTAAAACATAACGATGTAGTGACTTTACATTATTCACCCAAGTAACTTTAGTTATTAGAGATTTCCAGTACCAGCAGGTACCAGAAGGTAAGAAAAGTTGCTTTTGCATAATATAGCGAAACAAAACTGCAGATAATATGTCTTACCTTATCTAAACACCATAATAATACTCGTATTTTGAAGCAAATCAAGCGGTGCGGCTTCATAGCTTACCAAAGTCGTACTAAAACATTTTAATGGATTTTTTAGCACTGTGTGTAATGTTCTATATTTTCAATGGAACATATAAAATGTTGGCGTTGTTTACTTTAGTCATACTGCCATCATAGTGCAGTCTACACATAGCTCTTATGTTTGACGGCCACCAACTGGTCACACTCATCATTACACCAAATACGAACCCAGTTTCCATATGAGTTGGGAAATTGTGTTAGATGTAAATATAAACGGAATACAATGATTTGCAAATCATTTTCAACCCATATTCAGTTGAATATGCTACAAAGACAACATATTTGATGTTCAAACTGATAAACATTTTTTTTTTGGAAATAATCATTAACTTTAGAATTTGATGCCAGCAACATGTGACAAAAAAGTTGGGAAAGGTGGCAATAAAGTTGAGGAATGCTCATCAAACACTTATATGGAACATCCCACAGGTGTGCAGGCTAATTGGGAACAGGTGGGTGCCATGATTGGGTATAAAAGTAGCTTCCATGAAAAGCTAAGTAATTCACAAACAAGGATGGGGCGAGGGTCACCACTTTGTAAGCAAATTGTCGAACAGTTTTAGAACAACATTTCTCAACGAGCTATTGCAAGGAATTTAGGGATTTTACCATCTACGGTCCGTAAAATCATCAAAAGGTTCAGAGAATCTGGAGAAATCACTGCACGTAAGCGATGATATTACGGGCCTTTGATCCCTCAGGCGGTACTGCATCAAAAACCGACATCAGTGTGTAAAGGATATCACCTCATGGGGTCAGGAACACTTCATAAAACCACTGTCAGTAACTACAGTTGGTTGCTACATCTGTAAGTGCAAGTTAAAACTCTGCTATGCAAAGCCAAACCCATTGATCAACAATATCCTAAAACACCGCCGGCTTGGCTGGGCCCGAGCTCATCTAAGATGGACTGATGCAAAGTGGAATGGTGTTTTGTGGTCTGACGAGTCCACATTTCAAATTATATTTGGAAACGGCGGATGTGGTGTCCTCCAGAACAAAGAGGAAAATAACCATTCGGATTGTTATAGGCGCCAAGTTCAAAAGCCAGCATCTGTGATGGTATGGGGGTGTATTAGTGCCCAAGGCATGGGTAACTTACACATCTGTGAAGGCACCATTAATGCTGAAAGGTCCATACAGGTTTTGGAGCAACATATGTTGCCATCCAAGTAACGTTATCATGGACGCCCCTGCTTATTTCAGCAAGACAAATGTTACAACAGCGTGGTCCTGAGAGGTATACTTTCCTGGCCCGCCTGCAGTCCAGACCTGTCTCCCATCGAAAATGTGTGGTGCATTATGAAGTTTAAAATACGACAGCGGAGACCCCGGACTGTTGAACGACTAAACTCTACATAAAACAAGAATGGGAAAGAATTCCACTTTCAAAGCTTCAACAATTAGTTTCCTCAGTTCCCAAACGTTTATTGAGTGTTGTTAAAAGAAAAGGTGATGTAACACAGTGGTGAACATGGCCTTTCCCAACTACTTTGTCACGTGTTGAAGCCATGGAATTCAAAGTTAATTATTTAAAAAAAAATAAAAAAAGTGTATGAGTTTGAACATCAAATATGTTGTCTTTGTAGTGCATTCAACTGAATATGGGTTGAAAAGGATTTGTAAATCATTGTATTCCATTTATATTTACATCTTACACCATTTCCCAACTCATATGGAAACGGGGTTTGTAAAATTGCAAATCGAGAATACATTAGTCTACACATACCTCCTATGTTTGACTGCTATCTACTGGTCACACTTATCATTACACGAAATGAAATTGCTTCGAGGTCGGTAAGCAAAACCAGAATTACTCCATACATTAGGCGCACTGCGTTAAAAGGCGCACTGTTGAGTTTTGAGAGAAAAAATGTGCCTTATAGTCCGGAAAATATGTTATATACTATAAAATGTTACCTTTTTTTTTCATTTGGCAACCCTGACTCACTTCCTGTGTGATAGCATATCACATGACCACCAAGTTTGCATCCAGTAAATCACACATCAACGTTACAATGACCAAGAAATATTTATTACTATTTTTTTTTCATAATTGTTTTTGTTAGATATATTTTCTCCAACACATGAATATACAAAGAAAAGTGTACTTTTTTTTTTTTTTGTAGAAAACAAAATCTCCCGGCGGATTGAGCAGGAGATGTACAGTACACTGACTACAATGTCCAAACAAAATGTGCACTTTGGGTAACTCTCCACAGACAAAAAGCACACCTTGGTAGAAAGTGATTCTGCAAACGTGGAACTCAATGACCTCGAAGTCAAATTGAGATGCGTCTCTTTTTTTTTTTGCTGACATGGCGATCACAGCGAGCTCCCACACGGTTGGCGGTGATGATTAATAAACACGCAGCACCTGCATGAACCAGGGTGTCTTTCTAAAAAGACGCGGATTTGGCAGTTCTTAAAACAATCCATCTGGTCTTCATTGAGGCCCTGTTGTCGGATTTGTGCGTGTAAGACAATCACTCGGCTCCACGTTTGTACAAATCCACCGTCTCGGGGGTGTAACGGTTTCTATGCGTCACGTAAAACGAAACAGGTTTCGAACATTATTTTCCAACCAATTCGCCCCTTCAAGAAGGACGAACAAAGCATCTGACAAATGTTACAACAGACTCATTGTTGGGTGCGCAGTGTTTAGGAAACTGCTTGTTTGAGTCACGGGGTCAAGCAGGATTGATGACGTATTTTTCCACATTTGCATGGCAAAACAAAGACAATTGTTCCAGATTAAAAAGGAATATTCCTCCACCCAGAGATGCGGGGATAGGAGCTGACAAAAAAAACATACTCACAGAGTTAAGTGAGGTCATGCAATGTGATGAAGTTCATGAATGTGCAACACATCAAGTCTAAAAACGTGCGTGGAACATGACAACTTTTTTTTTTTTTTTTAGCACCCACGTTGAGTTATGTAGTAAATATGGTCCTGAGAGGTATAAGAACAAATACTCACATGATAAAATAGTAACTTGTGATTTTAGTGTAGTAGCACTCTTTTTAACACTTAGAAAAAAACAACAACTTTTTGACAGAAAAAATTCAGACTTCTGGACAGAAAAAAAAATGCAGATTTTTTGACAGGGAAAAAAATGCCAATTGTTTTGACAGAGAAAAATCCCAGTTTTTTGACAGTAAAAATCTCAAATTTATGACAGAAAAAAAATCCAGACTTTTTGACAGGGAAAACAATTCAGACTTTTTGACGGAAAAAATTCAGAGTTTTTGACACAAAAAATCCCAACTATTTGACAGAAAAAAAAATCCCGATTTTTGGACGGAAAACATTCTAACATTTTGACATAAAAAAATCCTGACTTTTTGACAGAAAAAATACAGACTTTTGGACAGGAAAAAAAAATACAGATTTTTTGACCAGGAAAAAAATTCAGATTTTTTGACCAGGAAAAAAATTCTGACTTTTTGACATAAAAAATGCCAATTTTTTTGACAGAGAAAAATCCCAGTTTTTTGACAGTAAAAATCTCAAATTTATGACAGAAAAAAAAATCCTGATTTTTTGACAGGGAAAACAATTCAGACTTTTTGACCAAAAAAATCCAGACTTTTTGACAGAAAAAATACAGACTTTTGGACAGAAAAAAAAAAAATACAGATTTTTTGACCAGGAAAAAAATTCTGACTTTTTGACATAAAAAATGCCAATTTTTCTGACAGAAAAAAATCCCAGTTTTTTTAACAGAAAAAAATCTTGATTTAATGACAGAAAAAAAAATCTGATTTTTTGACAGGGAAAAAAAATCAGACTTTTTGACAGAAAAAATCCAGAGTTTTTGACACAAAAAAATCTTAACTATTTGACAGTAAAAAAAAATACAGATTTTTGGACGGAAAAAATTCAAACATTTTGACAGAAAAAATCCAAGCTTTTTGACTGAAAAAAATCCAGACTTTTTGACAGAAATAACCCCATTTTATGGACTGAAAAAAATCCCCATTTTTTGGACAGAAAAAATCCAGACATTTTGACAGGGAAAAAAAAAATCAATTTTAGGACAGAAAAAAAATCCAGATTTTTTGACAGAAAAAAAAAATAATTGACGAAAAAAAAAAACAGACTTTTCGACAGAAATAATTTTTGACTTTTTGACCCAAAAAATCCAGATTTTCTGATGGGAAAAAAAAATCTAGAATTTTTTGACAGAAAAAAACTTAACTTTTTCACAGAAAAAAAATTTAAATTTTTTGACCAAAAAAAAAAAAAATCCAGATTTTCTGATTTGAAAAAATATATAGAATTTATTTACAGAAATAAACCTAACTTTTTGACAGAAAAAAATCTTATTTTTTGACCAAAAAGAAAAATATCCCGAATTTGTGACACAAAAAATTGTGACTGTCTGACAAAAAAATATCCCCAACTTTTTAACATTAAAAATCCAACTTTTTGATGGGAGAAAAAATCCAGACTTTTTGACAGAAAAAAATCCAGAATTTTTGACGGATAAAATCTCGATTTTTTGACAGAAAAAAATCTTGATTTTTTTGACGGAAAAAAAATCTCAATTTTTTTTTGGATTAAAAAAAAAAAAAATGGGGGGTGAAAGAAAAAAAATCCTGTTTCTTGACAGAAAAAAATCTGGTTTTTTGACAGAAAATATCCAGATTTTTGACAGAAACACTCCCTATTTAAAAAAATAAAATAAATACGACTTTTAACTGAAAAAAAATCCCAATTTTGACAGAAAATAACCCTGACTCTTTTACTTGAAAAATCCTGAATTAAAAAAAAAAATCCCTAACTTTTGGACAGAAAAATTCCCGACTTTCTGACAGAAAATATACAAACTTTTTGACGGAAAAAAAATCCTTTTTGAGTGTGTCAAAGACAAAACAAAGACGGCATCTAGGGACAACAGGTGTGTATTTTGTATCCTGAAGGTAAGTGAGATTGGCAGTAAATTAATTGGCCCCTTTATGTTAGGCACAAAGTAGAAAGACAAAGAAAAAAGGCATTAATCTTAAGCTTCTAGAACACACCTCTATCTCTTTCGATCGTTCTTTCTTCTCCATTTTTCCGGCTTTGCAGGTAGCCAAGTGCACTGAAGCCTTAGTGACGCTGTATGGACAAAAGTATCGGGACACCAGCACATGACACCCAAGTCTCCAATAATGGCTACAAGGATATAAGGAATGCAAGATATTACACACAACGTGTCACTTAAAATTGTAAAATTCTCCGTAACAACTCAGAACTACGGAATTCAGCTTAAAAATTGCTCTGGCAGTGGTTTATACTTCAAGATGGCTGATTTGCTCGTTTTGCTATCAATCAAAAAGGGACTCAGACGGATCATCCAATCATCATGCGTGAGCTCGGCATCAAGCCAGTTGAGGCCAAGCCCAATTTCTACGCATTTCCAGAGACGCGGAGCATAAAATTAAAGGCCTACTGAAACCCACTACTAGCGACCACGCAGTCTGATAGTTTATATATCAATGATGAAATATTAACATTGCAACACATGCCAATACGGCCTTTTTAGTTTACTAAATTACAATTTTAAATTTCCCGCGGAATTTCCTGTTGAAAATGTCGCGGAATGATAACGCGTATGATAACCCGTGTTTGTGACGTTATTGGTTTGGTCGGACATATTAGCCCAGCACCACTCGCAGCTAAAAGTCGTCTCCTTTCGTCACATGATTACACAGTAAATTTGGACATCTGTGTTGCTGAATCTTTTGCAATGTTTTCAATTAATAATGGAGACGTCAAAGAAGAACGCTGTTGGTGGAAAGCGGTGGATTGCAGCTGCCTTTAGCACCGAAACACAGCCGGTGTTTCTTTGTTTGTTGTGAAGCTTTAACACAGAGCGGTCAAGCGATCTTGTTTCTTTACGTCAACCAGCAAGTTTTGGGATGAGAAAATTTTGATATAAAGTCGGAAACTTGAGTGGATTATGCGACCCCCTCCTGTAGCTGTCAAAAAGGCAGCTGTGATCTTGGATCCTCCATTGGCTTCTCTGAGAGACACTGGCGTTCACTGCAGCCCTCCGACTTTCAGGTATGACTTTATAATCTCACTAAAACACAATTATAAACACAATAAGCAGATAAGGGATTTTCCAGAATTATTAGTAAATGTGTCTAATAACATCTGAATCGCTCACACTGCCGTCACCTGGAGCCGTCGCATTTGTATTCACGCTCGTATTTTTCTCTGTCGAACATACCAGTAAAGGTTAGATCGACACAGTTTGACAACCTCAAGCGTCCTTTCAGCTCATTAGGTCACCCGTAGGCCTTTCCTTTCTACTGCAGTTTTTGACCAGTTGATAAAAATCGTATAAAAACATTAAATATTTCCAGAAATGCTTTGCAATAATTCTAAACTATGATGATCTACATGTTCATACATATATTTATATATTATTTATATATATTTATTTATTTATATATGCACCTTATTGCTTTTTCCCCCTGCATTACCATGAGCTTATGTAATGAAGTTTTGTTCTTATCTGTGCTGTAAAGTTCAAATTTGAATGACAATAAAAAGGAAGTCTAAGTCTAAGTCTAAGTTCAAAAGACTCACGTCTTGTTTTAATTCAAAGCCAAGGGTTTTTTTGATACGGGTGAGGTCACCAACGTCCTCCAAAAAAATTCCCAGATGGATGTTTGTGGCTGGGAATAAGAATGAGCAGACATTGTTGTGGAGAAGCATTTAGATTGAAGAGAAACCCAATACCTGGTTGAAGAAGTTATACCTATTAAAGTTTTTCACATTTGACTGAAAACAGATATTTTTTAATTGGGATTTTACCCAGACACAAAGCGGCACACACATGTGAAGTAAAAGAAAAATTATGCATAATTTTACTGTTTTATTTAATTTAATAAAGTAAAAATTGTGTTGGGAAGAACTATTTTTGTGCAGGAAATTTCCTCCAGAATCAGAGTGGTGATTGCTGACTTATTGATCATGACTGTCTTGACTTTCCTGCATTTTTTTGGTGTTATTTCCTGTCCAGCGCTCTTATTTTTGTTTACCAAAACTTATCGTTTGGTCTTAACGCTGGCCCTCGCACCTTGATTGGCAATCAGGAGACACACCTGTCCCTGGTTGCTAATCATAAAGCCTTGTAAGCCAACTATGTCAGTAGGACAGCACTGTATTATTGTTTGGTGCTGCCTCCTTGTTTTTACCCAAAAAAGTGCTTTTTACCTGCACCTCACCTTTCTGTCTCTGCATCCTGGGGTCTCGCCAACAATGCCAAGCCGCAAACGTAGCAAACTGATGGAATGTTGAGCTAGTCATTGCATAGTGTACCTGTGTGTGTGATCTAGATGCTATGTGACAGAATATCAGGTATTAAAACATCAAGTCCAAGGAACACAAAGCGACCAGATAGAATGGAATGGTTTGAAACTAAAGGTTGTTATATTTAGTCAAAGTCTAGACCGTAAACCAACCAAGAAACCGTGGCAATATCTGAAAATGTCTGTTCACTAATGTCGTCCATCTAACACGGGGGTCACTGGAGGGCATTTTTAAAAAAGGACCAAAAGTGAAAAAAGATGAGGGAATATTTTTGTTTGTTTTAGTATGTTTTTTTTTTCGGAGGACAAACATGACACAAACCTTACCAATCGTTAGAAAGCCCACTGTTTAATATGTTGGTGTGTATGCTTCACTGAGGACAGTGTTTGGTCAACATCGTTTTGTCCTACTAATATGAACTCACCATAGTGTGGACTGTGACACAACTGTTTGTCTCATTTTGTCCACCAAACATTTTATACTGTGCGTGAATGCATCAAGGTGAGCTTTGTTAAAGTTATTGACATTTTGGAGTGCTAACATGCTATTTAGGCTAGCTGTATGTATATATTGCATCATTATGCCTCATTTGTAGGTATATTGGAGCTCATTTAATATCCTTTACTTTGATCCTCTTTGAATATATTTTGTTGTGCATGCTTTCTGTGTGGAGTTTGCATGTTCTCCCCGTGAATGCGTGGGTTCCCTCCGGGTACTCCGGCTTCCTCCCACTTCCAAAGACATGCACCTGGGGATAGGTTGATTGGCAACACTAAATTGGCCCTAGTGTGTGAATGTGAGTGTGAATGTTGTCTGTCTATCTGTGTTGGCCCTGCGATGAGGTGGCGACTTGTCCAGGGTGTACCCCGCCTTCCGCCCGATTGTAGCTGAGATAGGCGCCAGCGCCCCCCGCAACCCAAAAGGGAATAAGCGGTAGAAAATGGATGGATAGTTGTGCATGTCTAATGACACATTTTCTGTATGTATTATTGGCTGTATTTCAGATTGTTGTTTGTGTGCCACGTTGTTCCAGACCACAGCAAACATTACCTAGCTTGCCAAAAATTGTAATAAATCTATTAAAAGAAGACAGCCTGCCGCTTTCTTTAACTTGGACACACACATCTATACCTTTTGTAATTAAATGCCAGTAATTTCCAGGAGTTATCTCACCTTCTGAGTAGCCTCTGATTTACTAATGGTTTCTAATGTTGTAAAAATGTGTAGAATAAATCTTACATTTCAACATTTCTGTCAATGAAGATTTGCTTCAACTTGCGACACATAGTCGTTTTGATAGTAGGCTATTATAGCTAATATAGACACTTTCATCATTTGATGCCTTCATTATGAGACTTACAGTCGTGGTCAAAAGTTTACAGACACTTGTAAAGAACATAATGTCATGGCTGTCTTGAGTTTCCAATCATTTCTACAAATCTTTTTTTTTTTTGTGATTAAATGATTGGCGCACATACTTGTTGGTCACAAAAAAACATTAATAAAGATTGGTTATTTTATGAATTTATTATGGGTCTACTAAAAATGTGACCATATCTGCTGGGTCAGAAAAATACATGTAAATATTTGGTTAGATGTCCCTTGGCAAGTTTCACTGCAATAAGGCGCTTTTGGTCGCCATCCACAAGCTTCTGCTTGAATTTTTGACCACTCCTCTTGACAAAATTGGTGCAGTTCAGCTAAATGTGTTGGTTTTCTGACATGGATTTGTTTCTTCAGCATTGTCCAGGACCTTGGGAAGTCCATTCTAAAACCTTAATTCTAGCCTGATTTAGCCATTCCTTTACCACATTTGATGTGTGATTGGGGTCATTGTCAATCAATCAATCAATCAATGTTTACTTATATAGCCCTAAATCACTAGTGTCTCAAAGGGCTGCACAAACCACAACACAACCCACTACGACATCCTCGGTAGGCCCACATAAGGGCAAGGAAAACTCACACCCAGTGGGACGTCGGTGACAATGATGACTATGAGAACCTTGGAGAGGAGGAAAGCAACGGATGTCGAGCGGGTCTAACATGATACTGTGAAAGTTCAATCCATAATGGATCCAACACAGGTGTCCTGTTGGAACACCCAACTGTGCCCAAGGCCCAACCTCAAGGCTGATGATTTTAGGTTGTCCTAAAATTTGAGGTTTTTCATTGTACCATTTACTCTCTGTAAAGCACCAGTTCCATTGGCAGCAAAACAGGCCCAGAGCATAAGACTACCACCACCATGCTTGACGGTAGGTATGGTGTTCCTATGACTAAAGGCCTTACCTTTTCTCTTCTAAACATATTGCTGAGTATTGTGGCCAAACAGCGCCATTTTTGGTTTAATCTGAACACAGAACTTTCCCCCAGAAGGTCTTATCTCTCTCCATGTGATCAGCAGCAAAGTTTAGACGAGCCTTAAGGTAATAATAACTCACATGAAGTTAAAAGCCAATATTAATATTGCTGTATGTATACTTTTGACCCAACAGATTTGCTCACATTTTCAGTAGACCCATAACAAATTGATAAAAGAACCAAACTTCATGAATGTTTTTTGTGGTCCAATCACAAAAAATAAGAGTTGGAGAAATTATTGGAAACTCAAGACAGCCATGACATTATGTTCTTTACAAGTGTATGTCAACTTCTGACCATGACTTTATATACGGCTTTTCATTTTTTTGCGCCTCCAGACAGATTTGATTATTGTACTTTAGGTCAATATGGCTTTTTCGACATTTTTTTTTGTTGCCGACCCCTGGTCTAACCAGACTAAGCTTGAGTTGCGTTGCAAAAATTGAAAGGGCAAAATATTCCAGTCAAAACTGGAATGACATCCATCCATCCATCCATTTTCTACCGATTGTCGCTTTTGGGGTTGCGAGGGGTGCTGGAGCCTATCTCAGCTGCATTCGGGCGGAAGGCGGGGTACACCTGTAAAAGTCACCACCTCATCGTAGGCCATGAGGTGGTGACTTGCACAGGGTGTACCCCCGCCTATTAGATGAAATAGTTTTCGGTCCTAACTTGTTCACCTCATAGCGAATTTACTTTTCCTCATTGATGTCTCAAGAAGTGTACAAATACAAGAACACACACACATACATGTCTTGCTTACTTTGGGTGGACCCACCCAAGTCTCCACCTCAAGAACAAGAAAGTTTGATCATATTCCGCCTGTACTGGCTCACCTGCACTGGCTTCCTGTGCACTTAAGATGTGACTTTAAGGTTTTACTACTTACGTATAAAATACTACACGGTCTAGCTCCAGCCTATCTTGCTGATTGTATTGTACCATATGTCCCGGCAAGAAATCTGCGTTCAAAAGACTCCGGCTTATTAGTGATCCTAGAGCCTAAAAAAAGTCTGCGCGCTATAGAGCGTTTTCCGTTCGGGCTCCAGTACTCTGGAAATGCCCTCCCGGTAACAGTTCGAGATGCTACCTCAGTAGAAGCATTTAAGTCTCACCTTAAAACTCATCTGTATACTTTAGCCTTTAAGTAGACCTCCTTTTTAGACCAGTTGATCTGCCGCTTCTTTTCTTTCTCCTATGTCCCCCCCTCCCTTGTGAAGGGGGTCCGGTCCGATGACCATGGATGAAGTACTGGCTGTCCAGAGTCGAGACCCAGGATGGACTGCTCGTCGAGACCCAGGATGGACCGCTCGTCGGGACCCAGGATGGACCGCTCGCCTGTATCGGTTGGGGACATCTCTACGCTGCTGATCCGCTTGAGATGGTTTCCTGTGGACGGGACTCTCGCTGCTGTCTTGGATCCGCTTGAACTGAACTCTCGCGGCTGTGTTGGAGCCACTATGGATTGAACTTTCACAGTATCATGTTAGACCCGCTCGACATCCATTGCTTTCGGTCCCCTAGAGGGGGGGGGGGGGGGGGGGGGGGGGGTTGCCCACATCTGAGGTCCTCTCCAAGGTTTCTCATAGTCAGCATTGTCACTGGCGTCCCACTGGATGTGAATTCTCCCTGCCCACTGGGTGTGAGTTTTCCTTGCCCTTTTGTGGGTTCTTCCGAGGATGTTGTAGTCGTAATGATTTGTGCAGTCCTTTGAGACATTTGTGATTTGGGGCTATATAAATAAACATTGATTGATTGATTGATCGTAGGAACATGAGGTGGCGACTTGTACAGGGTGTACCCCCGCCTATTAGTTGCAATGGTTTTCGGTCCTAACTTGTTCACCTCATACGGAAGGTATTTTCATTATTGATGTCTCAAGAATTTTACAAATACAAGAACACACACACACACACACACACATACATGTCTTTCCTACTTTGTGTGGACCCACCCAAGTTGCCACCTCATCGCAGGGCCATGAAGTGGCGACTTGTAAAGGGTGTACCCCCGCCCATTAGAATTGGATGCAATGGTTTTCGGTCCTAACTTGTTCACCTCATGTGGAAGGCACTTTTCCTTACTGATGTCTCAAGAAGTATACAAATACAAGAACACACACATACATGTCATGCCTACTTTGTGTGGACCCACCCAAGTTGCCACCTCATCGCAGGGCCATGAAGTGGCGACTTGTAAAGGGTGTACCCCCGCCCATTAGAATTAGATGCAATGGTTTTCGGTCCTAACTTGTTCACCTCATGTGGAAGGCACTTTTCCTTACTGATGTCTCAAGAAGTATACAAATACAAGAACACACACCCACACACACATACATGTCATGCCTACTTTGTGAGGACCCACCCAAGTTGCCATCTCATCGCAGGGCCATGAGGTGGCGACGTGTACAGGGTGTATGCCGCCTATTGGATGCAATAGTTTTCGGTCCTAACTTGTTCACCTCATATTGAAGGTACTTTTCCTTATTGATGTCTCAAGAATTGTGAAATACAAGAAAACACACACACACACACACATACATGTCTTGCCTACTTTGTGTGGACCCACCCAAGTCGCCATGGATGTAACCCCGCCTATTAGATGCAATGGATTTCGGTCCTAACTTGTTCACCTTATATCAGGGGTCACCAAGGCGGTGCCCACCAGGTAGCCCGTAAGGACCAGATGAGTCGCCCGCTGGCCTGTTCTAAAAATAGCTCAAATAGCAGCACTTACCAGTGAGCTGCCTCTATTTTTTATATTTTATTTATTTACTAGCAAGCTGGTCTCGCTTTGCTTGACATTTTTAATTCTAAGAGAGACAAAACTCAAATAGAATTTGAAAATCCAAGAAAATATTTTTAAGACTTGGTCTTCACTTGTTTAAATAAATTCATGTATTTTTTTACTTTGCTTCTTATAACTTTCAGAAAGACAATTTTAAGAGAAAAAAATACAACCTTAAAAATGATTTTAGGATTTTCAAACACATATTCCTTTTTACGTTTTAAATTCCTTCCTCTTCTTTCCTGACAATTTAAATCAATGTTCATGTACTTTTATTTTTTTTATTGTAAAGAATCATAAATACATTTTAAATTAATTCTTCATTTTAGCTTCTGTTTTTTCAACGAAAAATATTTGTGAAATATTTCTTCAAACTTATTGTGATTAAAATTCCAAAAAATATTCTGTCAAATTTAGAAAATCTGTATCCATCCATTCATTTTCTGCCGCTTATTCCTTTTGGAGTCGCGGGGGGCGCTGGTGCCTATCTCAGCTACAATTGGGCGGAAGGCGGTGTACACCCTGGACAAGTCGCTACCTCATTGCAGGCCCAACACAGATAGACAGACAGCATTCACACTCTAAGGCCAAAAATTTCATTTCAAAGTCTTTTGAATTTCTTTAAAAATGTTTGTTCTGGAAAATCTAGAAGAAATAATGATTTGTCTTTGTTAGACATATAACTTGGTCCAATTTGTTACATATTCTAACAAAGTGCAGATTGGATTTTAACCTATTTAAAACATGTACTCAAAAATATATATTTATTGTGAGAAATCATTAAGATGATCAGTGTTTCCACAAATATAAATATCATTAATTATTAATAATAACATAGAGTTAAAAGTAAATTGAGCAAATTGGCTATTTCTGCCAATTTATTGAAGTGTGTATCAAACTGGTAGCCCTTCGCATTAATCAGTACCCAAGAAGTAGCTCTTGGTTTCAAAAAGGTTGGTGACCCCTGCCTTATATGGAAGGTGCTTTTCCTTATTTATATCTCAAGAAGTGTACAAATACAAGAACACACACATACATGTCATTCCGACTTTGTGAGGACCCACTCAGGTCGCCACCTCATCGCAGGCCCATGAGGTGGCTACTTGTCCAGGGTGTAACCCGTATTCCGCCTGGATGCAGCTGAGATAGGCTCCAGCACCCCCCGCCACCCCAAAAGGGACAACCGGTAGAAAATGGATGGATGGATGCATGTCATTGCAGTTCAGTTCTGACTGGAATATTTTGCCCGTTCATTTTTGCAAAGCAACTCAATCTTATCATGGCAATTGAACGCTTTTGGACGCCACACATTATTCGAGGGGACACAACTCTGAACCCCCCCCCCCCCTTTGCACTGTTCTTACACGTCAAATTCTACTAAAATAGATTGTTTGAGGACGTGACGTTTTCAAGCCACTCATCAAGGAAAAATGTGCCTCTTGATACAATTGTCCATACAAGTCATGTTGTGCTCTTTCAACTCTTTGTACATGTGGACCTCATTTAAGTTCCCTGAACTCCTCTCAGGAAACGCGTCGCTATTTACAACAATTGTCTTATGGCAACAAAAAAACAAAAAAAGGAATAACGCAGGACAAAACTGTAACTGTGACATTTATCAATAACACGTTTAAAACACATCTTTCGCTATTTTTCTATACCCTGATAACACATCAGAATCGTTTTTTTTCTTCATTCCTGAACTCTCTTTTTTTTTTTATTATATATTTTTTTTAAACAATAACCAAAACATTTAGCTTCAAACGTTCACCGACTAACAAAGCATTCTTGAATGATTGTTTTTGAATGTGTTATTACTGTGCATGTGTGTGTTTATTGCTTTTTAGCACAAGGTAATAAATAAAAACATGTTGCTGCGACCGAAAAAAGCCCCAAAAAAACACCAAGAAAAAGTGTCATTGAAGTATCTTGCTGTACACCCATGTTGGCTGCTACACTTGAAGTACAAAAAAAAAAGAATACAACATCAATAAATCCGTTGAGTGCTTCTTTAAATGTTACAATAAATTCGAAACGAGGGTCCCTGGCAGTCCAACCGAATCCGACGCCGTTGTCACCTGAGAGGCAAGCACTTCCTGCCAGATCTCCCGACATGAGATGTGATGACCTCTTATATCGCAAGACTCAAAAAAAAAAAAAGAAATGTCTGTAAACGTCGAGGAATCCTGCAGCCAACACACCCATGTGTGTGTCAAGTCTAATAATTAAGTCGTACGAGACTCTCCATCCGTCGCTGTGGCTCTTCAGCATCCGCCAAAAAAGGACCCGTGATTACTCCCCGAGGACCTTTTCCGCTTTCACCGAGAGAAAGAGTCAGTCCTTAATTATTTTTTTAATTCTATAAAAAAAAAAAAAAAAGTGCTCCTTTTGCAGCCTGTGGTCCGATCAGGACAGTCCGTTCCTCAGCGTGAGGCGCTATGAGGACACGATGGCAGCCAGGAGCATGAAGGCGGTGGTAAGCAGGAGGAGGGAACTGCGGCACCGAGGGGAGGAGTTCACGTCGCTTCGAGAAGGTTCGGGCGACTCGTGACTGATGTCATCTGAGAAAGACAATAAAAATAAGCATTATTTTCTCACCAAATACATCCGATAGTGGCTTTTTTGCCGATATCCCCTATATTGTCAAACTCTTAATTCCGATATCAACCGATACCGATATATACAGTCGTGGAATGAACACATTATTATCCCTAATTTTGTTGTGATGCCCCGCTGGATGCATTAAACAATGTGACAAGGTTTAACATGTCTCAAAAGAACAGCTTGAATTTTGAAACATGCTCTCCCTGAGAGAGCATGAGGAGGCTGGCGC